>NC_048224.1:582492-632243 GCF_002007445.2 Ailuropoda melanoleuca
AGTCTCTTCAGTAAATGGTGCTGGGAAAATTGGCCAGCTACATGCAAAAGAATGAAACTTGACCACTCTCTCACACCATACACAAAGATAAACTTCAAATGGATGAAAGACCTTGATGTGAGACAGGAATCCATCAAAATCCTAGAGGAGAACATAGGCAGCAACCTCTGTGACATCAGCCACAGCAACTTTTTTCATGACACATCTCCAAAGGCAAAAGAAACAAAAGAAAAAATGAACTTGTGGGACTTCATCAAGATAAAAAGCTTCTGCACGGCCAAGGAAACAGTCAAAAAAACTAAGAGGCAGCCCACGGAATGGAAGAAGATATTTGCAAATGACACTACAGATAAAAGACTGGTATCCAAGATCTACAAAGAACTTCTCAAACTCAATACACAAGAAACAAACAAATCAAAAAATGGGCAGAAACATGAACAGACGCTTTTCCAATGAAGACATCCAAATGGCTAACAGACACATAAAAAAATGTTCAAAATCATTAGCCATCAGGGAAATTCAAATCAAAACCTCACTGGGATACTGCCAGGTAAAATGACAAAAATTGACAAGGCAGGAAACAACAATTGCTGGAGAGGATGTGGAGAAAGGGGACCCCTCCTACATTGCTGGTGGGAATGTAAGTTGGTACAGCCACTTGGAAAACAGTGTGGAGGTCCCTTAAAAAGTTAAGAATTGAGCTGCCCTATGATCCAGCCATTGCACTACTGGGTATTTACCCCAAAGATACAGATGTAGTGAAGAGAAGGGCCATATGCACCCCAATGTTCACAGCAGCATTGTCCACATTAGCTAAATTGTGGAAGGGGCTGAGATGCCCTTCAACAGATGATTGGATTAAGAAGATGTGGTCTATATATACAATGGAATATTACTCAGCCATTAGAAAGAACGATTTCTCAACATTTGCTGCAACATGGATGGGACTGGAGGAGATGCTAAGCGAAATAAGTCAAGCAGAGAAAGACAATTATCATATGGTTTCACTCATTTATGGAACATAAGAAGTAGGAGGATCAGTAGGAGAAGAAAGGGAAGAAGAAAGGCGGGTAAACAGAAGGGGGAATGAACCATGAGAGACTATGGACTCTGGGAAACAAACTCAGGGCTTCAGAGGGGAGGGGGGTGGGGGTGGGGAATTGAGATAGGCCGGTGTTGGGTATTAAGGAGGGCACGTATTGCATGGTTCACTGGGTGTTATATGCAAGTAATGAATCATGGAACTTTACATCGAAAACTAGGGATGTGCTGTATGGTGACTAACATAATATAATTTTAAAAATATTATTTAAAAAAAAAAAAAGAGGCTTACCGGATCAGAGAGCGTGGCCAAAGTGCTGGTTGCTTCCACTCCCAAATAGCCTCCTGCCGTAGGATCTTCAATGAAAGCAAGGGAAAGAGGAATTTTTCTCAAAATAGTAAGATTTGCACAAAAAAAGGCAAGGTTGCCTAATTTCAGCCTCTTACCCACCTTCAGCCTCCCAACAGCCATCCTTTAAAGTCTGAAATGTGAACAAAGAAAAATGAGAAGTACTACCTGGAACATGTTAGAAATGCAAATACTCTGGCCCTGCCTAAGAACTGTATCAAACTGTGGGGCCAGGGCCTAACAAGCTCTCCTAATGGTCTATACACAGTAAGGTTCGAAAATCAGCCCTCAGACACATCCCTGACCTTGGCCAGTTTAGGACCCTAAACATTCTGACCCAGAGCCCTGTGAACCTCCAAAAGTGCTACATCTCAGCTCCCAAACTAGTTGTCCCAGATGGCTTCTTGTACCCAAAAGTGGTACCTAATATCCTTTATTGGGATGATAGGCACCAGTTTTGTCATTGGAAAACTTGGCCCCTATATTTATATAGAGGTTTCATGGGGTTTCTGCACTGGTCCCTTGCCCTCTATCATACACAGCGCCAAGGCAATGACTGCTCCGACCTGTCCCAGGACTGGGAGAAGGCAGAAGGGAATGCCCCATTTATATGAAATATGTGCATGTCTACCTCAAATCCTCATCTTCAAAACTGCTAAAAAGGCACGTTCTACACAACACTGTATAAGTAGTTAATGCTACTGAACTGAATAATTTAAAATGGTAAATTTTAAATTTTACAATAAAAAGGAGGTGGGATGGGAGGGGGCATCCTATACAAAGCCTGTCTAGAGGCCTTGTCTTTAAGGCCTGGCATTTTGTACTTTAACAACTTGCCGCAGGCATTGGAAATACTGGTTTTCACGACAGTGTCCCTTTCCAAGATAAAAGATCATTCCTTTACTCAATTCCTATTTCTTGCTTTTGAACAAATACTGTGTGGAAGACCCTGGCTCAGCACTGGGAATCCAATGATGAATGAGATATGGTCCCTGCTCTCGGGGAACTTAGTCTGGTGAGGCAGAAGAAAACCAAGTAAACAGGGTAATTACTAATTGTGCTAAGGGTGAAGGAAAGCCAGCTGAGTGCCAAGATACAAAATAATAGCACATTTCACAGATGTGTAGAAGACCTTTTTTTTTTTTTTTTTGCTAATTGAATTCTTTATTTCTCCACACAATCCCTAAGCATAACAGTCTCTTCCTATTGAAAATAGGGCAGGTTTTGGTGTGAACCAGTTAGGCCCTGGGAGGGCTCAGAAGTTGATTCCCACTGATACTCATCCCTAGACTATTCAGGTGTTGCTTTTTCCCAGAAGCTCCTCTTCTATTTAGATACAGGATATTCTTAAACATGCTTTCTTTGGGCGGGGGGGGGGATGCAGTAAACAACAAAGCATAAAAATAGATTCAGGGCAGTCTACCAAAGATGCTCCAGACTCCAGGCCTAGGACATCAGGTCATTTGATCCAGCGGCCTCAGTTTCTTTATCTGGAAAACGGGTCTAAGCTACCACTTATCCTGCTAACTATAGATTTTGGGATAAGCAAATAAGATGAGAGAGGAAAGTAATCTTTCTTAACCATCTACCAAGGACGAAGCGCTTTACTGGTGCCATTTTCAAGAACACAACAGAACTACAAAATGACAAATAGCTTCCTGGGCATACGAGGCTGTGGTTGTTTGAAGAGGACCAGCCTGGGCTCTGAGGCCCATCCAGATGCAGGGCTGGGCAGAAGCCGGCCGTGGCAGGGAGGCCCGCGTTTCTGAGGTAATGCGACTGGCCTGGGCTCACCTTGGTTTCCACTGTAGGCCCTTTCCTGTAGCCGACCTGTTCCTTGAAGCGGGCCAGGAAGGGCTGTTCGGCTGACCGCACATAGGAACCTGGTTCCGCTTGCTCATAGCTACTCGGGGCGGTGGGGGGGGGGGGCGGGCACCGGCATGGGAAACTGTGGAAGACCTTGAGGAAATGCTAAAATGAACAAACAGGAGCCAGTAAAGCAAAGATAGCAGAGAGAGTGCTCCAGGTGGAGAACACCACTGGGGCAAAGACCCAGAGGTGGGAAAGATGGGCATAAGCACCAGGTGATCATATAAGCACCTGAACAGTGAAGGACAATTTGAATATTTAACCACCTGCATTTGCCTCAGATATACTTTACAGTGACGAAGAAAAGAGCTCCTGTTCACTCTGTTTTCATATGCTGTCCTTCCTCCGAAGGGGCTATTCCATACCCTGATGGCTAGTCTGTGCTGCAAGCCTGGTTTCCAGCTCAAGAAGGGCAGAGTCTCCAGGTATATAGTGACCATGGCAATGTGGTAACCTGTTTTGACCAGATGCCACTGGAGTTGTGCAGCTTGGGTTTAAATTCAGGTTCTCCCTCTATCAGTGGTGTGACCTTAGGCATCTTGCCATACCCTCTTGTGTAAAAGTGGACTACTGTGAGGTTCCAATGAGATAATACATCTTAAACACTTAGAATAGTACCTGACCCCAGAGAAGAACTCAATAAATATTAACTATTTAATTATAATTTAAAAAAAAACACATGGATCCCATCACTTCTCTACTGCTTAGTTAGGCTGAAATAAATTGTTCCACAAATGTTTTAAGTGTGAGAATAAGTGGCCCACTGGCAGAGGTTTCAATAGAGCACTAAAACCTTTCTCCACATGACTATCATAGTAGCTTGAGTAACAGTTGATTAAGCTGCCATGCAAAGAACCAAGTAACCAGGAATTGAACAAGTACTCACAATCAGGGAAGAAAATCTGAAACAGTTGCTGTTTCTAGGGGAAATTTATTTTGTGGCAGGATGCTAGTTGTGGGCCTGAAACCCATTTCCCCCCTTTTATTTATCTAACAAACTCCTGATTTTCTTTGGGACACTAACATACCCAGGTAAAAGACCTCCTCATACTACCTTGCAGCTAGAAGCGGCAATGTGAAACAATCCCTGGCCAGATAAAAGCAAACAGAAGTTACTGGGTCAGGGGGCGCCTGGGTGGCACAGCAGTTAAGCGTCTGCCTTCGGCTCAGGGCGTGATCCCGGCATTGTGGGATGGAGCCCCACATCGGGCTCCTCTGCTGTGAGCCTGCTTCTTCCTCTCCCACTCCTCCTGCTTGTGTTCCCTCTCTCACTGGCTGTCTCTATCTCTGTCAAATAAATAAATAAAATCTTTAAAAAAAAAAAAAAGAAGTTACTGGGTCAAATCTCTGGGAAAGCATTTCAAAAAAAGTCAATGTGGATGGAATTTGCCTTTTGTCTTTTGTTTTTCTCCCTTTTTCCTATCTAGAATGGTTATGTGATGTCAATATGCAGCCTCAATCTTAAGACCATGAGGATGAAGTCTCCATACAAAGGAAGGCACAACAGGAAGACTGAAGGAACATTAGACCTTGGCTTTTTATCTCTGGACTTAGCGTCTAATGAGAAAAACTGCTACACAAAATGATCAGTTTGGTAAAATGTAAAAATGGCTATTGGCCTGGGTATTCTCATTGCCCTTCAAATCTCTCTGAACCTAGGCTATGTGGAAATAAGATTGAAAATGGACCAAGAAGGCATTCTTCAAATTGAAATGCTTTTATTAGGATACTAATAATTGCAGATAAAAGGAAACCACACATGGGAAAGGGAAAACACTCAGAAATACTATTACAGATTAGGCAAATTAGAGAAACATTTTCTTCAGTGTATACAAAATGTAAACATTTGCCCTGGGATTTGCCCACCTCACAGATGGCACAGTCCACAGGGACTTATTTGGAACAAGAATCTGTCAGAGTCTACAGTATAACCCCTATAATGTCTCTGAACTTCCTATGCTGAATGTTAAAGTTCCTAGCCCACCCCAAATTTTCTATGCAAAAAACTAAATGGCTTTCAATCAAGGCAACTTGAACAGCAACTGCTACATGTGGAAGTAGGCACTGAGGCATATCAGTCTTCCAGTGAGTTTCCACTCACCATGCTAATGGTATTTACATTTACCTTGACAGAGATTACAAAAATATACACAGTATATAAAACCCCAAGTTGAGTCTGGGATGGAAAATTACATAGCTCTTGCTCATCAAATGCTCCAGAAAAAGACATCAGTCAGTCGCTTGAACTTAGGGAGACAGGACTAAGAAGAGGCCCTCTTCTGTTCAGAAAATGGGGACTCATAAACTTCCATGGGTGGGCAGGTGCAAACCAGGTGCTGATCTCCATAGATGTCATCAATCCGGGCAATGGTTGGCCAGAATTTGTTCTCTGGTTTCACGAAAGGCTGCAAGGGACAAAGTTGGAAATATTCTGGGGTATTCTGAAACATTTCTCTTGGGGAAAGAGGAGATTGCAGTGATGTCCCCACAGCCTAACCGCAATAAATGCCCAAAAGTATAAGAAGGTAAAACCCATACTGCTATTTTACTGCAACATTATTTACAGTAGCCAAAATACAGAAGCAACCCAAGTGTCCAACAGATGATAAAGATGTTATGTATGTATATGTATGTACACACACACACACACACACACATATACACTGGAATATTACTCAGCCATGAAAAAATGAGATCTTGCCATTTACAACAACATGGATGGACCTAGAGAGTATTATGCTAAGTGAAATACATCAGACAGAGAAAGACAAATACCATCATGATTTCACTTACATGTGGTATCTAAAAAACAAAAAAGAAACAGACCCATAAATACAGAGAAATGATAGTTGCCAGAGGGGAGGGTGTGGGCGATGAGCAAAATGAGTGAAAGGGAGTGGGAGGTACACGCTTCCAGGTACAGAATGAATAAGTCAGGGGGATAAAGGGTACAACATAGGAAAGAGTCAATAGTATTATAATAGCATTTTTTATGGTGACAGATGGTAGCTACACTTGTCAGCATAATGTGTCAAGTTGTCAAATCACTACATGATATACCTGAAACTAATGTAACATTGTGTGTCAACTATATTCCAATACCAAAAAAAAGCTAAAAGCCACCCCTTCATTATTGTCCCCCAAAATCCAACTTTTGATTCTTGTCTCCACCCTGCCAAAGAGACTATGGAGTATCTTTTTCATGTAAGAATCAGAAAGGAAACAAAAACTGTATTTGATTCATTTGGGGCTATCTCCCTGTTGGATGATAGTAGAAATTTGACAGGGACTCCTATTTGGTATTCCTCAACCATGTAACTGGTGGCTTCCCAAGCCTATGGCTGACACTGACCTCAGAAATCTGAAAGCCAATGCCTGTGTTCTGCATCACTTGTCATGACCCATTTAAGAAAGTGTCCCATGTAGGGGCACCTGGGTGGCTCAGCTGGTTAAGCTCAGGTCATGATCTCAGGGTCATGAGACTGAACCCCACATTGGGCTCTGCGCTCAGTGTGAGTCTGCTTGTACCTCTCCCTCTGCCCCTCCCCACCCCCTGCTCTCTCTCTCTCACTGACTCAAATAAATAAATAAATAAATAAATAAATAAATAAATAAAATCTTTATATTAAAAAAAATCATCCCACGTGTAGTTACTATAATGAGGCTGCAAGGATGGGCGCCCCATCAGATAGGTCATGGCCCTTCATACGCACGTGAACACTATACCAGCTGGCCCATTCAGCTTCAGAGAAGAACTTACAAGTGGGAATGCTGCCACCTCTCTGGAATAAGGCCGATCCCAGTGGGAGGATGTGACGCAGGTCAGGGAATGTGGAGACATCTGAGACAGACAACACAGATGGGAAAGGGATCAGAGTAGAACACTGCCTTCTCCTCCTGTGCTTTGTTTCAGCCAGTGAGCTGATGGAAGCCCAGGGACAACAGGGCTGTTTTGTTTAATTTCAATTTAAGGGGGAAGAATTGTGATAGGAAACTTTTTATTGTGAAATATTTCAAATATCAGAAAGTTATGGTAATATATTAGAACATCTACCACCCAACCAACATAAATCAACATTTTGTCATATTTTCTTAACCTTTTAAAATAAACACTGCAGAGGGGCGCCTGGGTGGCTCCATTAAGTGTCTGACTCTTGGTTTTGGCTCAGGTCACAATCCAGGGTCCTGGGATTGAACCCTCTGTCAGGCTCCATGCTTAGCCGGGAGTCAGCTTGAGATTCTCCCTCTCCCTCTGCCCCTTCGCACACCCATTTGTGCTCGCTCTCTCTCAAAATAAATATGTCTTTAAAAAAATAATAAAATGGGCGCCTGGGTGGCTCAGTTGGTTAAGTGTCTGCCTTCAGCTCAGATCATGATCCCAGGGTCCTGGGATTGAGGCCCACATTGAGCTCCCTGCTCCGCGGGGGGTCTGCTTCTCCCTCTGCCTGCTCCTGCCCCTGCTTGTGCTCTCCCTCTGTCATAAAATAAAAATAAATAAATAAATAAATACAAATAAACATTGCAGATACAATTGAAGCTGCCTATATATATATCCCCTCCATCTCGTCTCTTACTGTACTCCCCAGTGATAACCACTATCTTAAATTTGGTGTTCACCATGCTGATGGTTTTTATACTATTACTGCATATATGCTTAAACAGCATATAGCATAGTTGGGCACATTTTAAAATCTTATTATCATCCTGTGAGTATTATTCTCCACTTGTTTTTGTAACTCAGTATTATGTTCTTTAGATGTCTATTGCCATTTTTAAAAATGGCCTAAATCCTTAAAGAATCAGCAGTATCCACAGAAAAGAGAAATAATAATAAACAAGATGCCTTCTCCGGCCAGCCATTGACCCAGGTACCCCACCTTTATTTAGCTGGGCACTCTGGAACTTGCCTGAGCTTCCCCAAGCACCTCAGACTTGTTCTCTGGCTTGGGGCCATAATAGCACAACCACAGGCTTCATAGTATTTTCAATTCATGACCACCACCCCTCCCCCCCAGCTTAATAATGTCTGGACCTAAAGAGAGACTCACAGTTCACAAGTTCACAATAAACATGTCTCGGATTTTCTCCAAAATAGGCCATACATTATAAAAGGCTGAGTACCAATTAATTGTTCTAAGAGATAACGGCTCCAACAGAAGAACGTGTCTATCCAGAGTTTGCGAGGTAAGTAAGCTCACTAGGGTGCATCAGACAGAGACATAGAATGATAAGACTCCCCAGGTAGACAGTTCTTCAGCTTCTGCTCCCGCCTTTGGCAGCCAGTTGGGTGCATGTGGGTATACCTCCCACAGTGACAAAACAATCACATAAACAAAATTATAACATTTCTCAAAACATCCACATTATACTTGAGTAACTGCTACTATGTTGTTCAAGAAGATTTAAATTTGCAAGTAATGAATTTTTTCAGAAGAATGTCTTATTTTAGGCAAGAATAATATCATCTTCTGATGGGAGTTCAAGGGTTGCTGGCACACTGTCCATACCCAGTCTTCTCTATGGGACATTTTGGATAAAGTACCAGTGCCTACGCACCTTTAGTGGATTGACCCTGGGGTCAATGCGGCCCTCCTCAATGTCAGCGATTTCCTGACGAATGCTGATCATGGCATCACAGAATCTATCCAGCTCTGCCTTGTCTTCTGACTCAGTAGGCTCAACCATGAGAGTCCCTGCCACCGGCCAGGACATGGTAGGGGCATGAAAGCCTATAAAAGAGATAGGGGGACTTGTGTCACTAACTTTGGCCTCCCCAATTTAGAAGAGATCCTCCCCGTCCTATAATTTATCCTAAGGAAATCACTGGATAAATGTACGTACATATATAATTTGCATATATATATATGAATTCATCTCAGCACTGTTTATGCAAGAAAAAAGAAAAGCTTAGAAAATAAACTAACATCCAACAATAGAGGATCAGTTAAGTTTTACAGGGTATCCATACAATAAATATGCAGCCATTCAAATGTATGTAAATTTATATTTGCTAAATTGAATAAACATTAAAAAATATTAAGTCAAAAAAGCAAGCTACATAATAATGATATTCCATTTTTATTAAAAAAGTGACAAAGTGTTCATGTATACATATCTTATGAAGGAAGACAACTTGAAGAATAAATACCAAAATTTTAACAGGGGTTATCACCAAAATATGAGACTGAGATTTTTCTTTCACTTTGTATTTGTTTTAGAAGCTATAATACTTGTGTATTACTTGTAATTAAGAGAAATTAAAACATCATAGCCTATCACAAGTTAAATAACAAGATAGCAACCATAAGCCTGAAGTGAGTGTTACTGTCCCCATTTTACAGATGGGGAAACAGGCTTGACCAGTACATGGAAAGCCTTTTGTCTTTACACTGAATACAGGCTGAAGGTATTTCTGTTTCCAAAAGTTTTCATATGTAAAATGAATCAACAAGACACATGCTTGAAAGAGATTTCCTGGACAAAAGCCAAAAACAACCTTTTCCCATTTTTACCCTTTTTCTATAAAACTATTAAAGGTTGACAAACAGCCTCAAAGTTGATATACCTGTCAGCTAAGTTTAAATGGTTCCCAAATTCTGATCTGCATAAATCACATGGGATGCTTTAGGGTCATGCCTATGTGCTTTAAGGGATTGTCTTCTCAACATGTTATAAACATTTTCGAACAGTAAGTTGAAAAGAATATAGAGTGAACACCCACATACTGTTCACCTTGATTCTACAGTGATGCCCTGTTTGCTTATCACATATCTATTCATCCATCCGTCTTATTTTTGATGCATTTCAAAGTATGCTCCAGTCATCAGTACACTTCTCCCTTAAATACTTCAGCATGCATATTATTAACTAGAATTCAATATCTGTTCACATGTATTTGTGATAAAATTTACATAGAGTAAAATGCACAAATCTTAAGTTTATCATTGAGTAAGTTGTGACAAATACATAAAACTATGTCACTCAAACTGGAAAAGGATTTTAAAAAAACAAAAACAAGCTAATCTCATTACCCATTAAGTCCAACCTCAATTCCATGTGTGAGCAAATTCAGCCCAACATACCCTGCTGTAGTGGTTCCCATATTTTAAAACCATCAAGAGTTGTCTTAGGAACACAGATTCTTGGATCTTCAGCCTCATTCAGGAAGTCGAAAGTAAGGCTCAGAAATCTATAAGTCTTAAAAACTCTCCTGGTGACAAGAATCACTCACTATGTTTGGAAACCTCTGACCTAAAGCAGTGTGCCCCACATTTGGCTGTTAAGACTCATCTGTGGGGGGCGCCTGGGTGGCTCAGCCGTTAAGCGTCTGCCTTGGCCTAGGTCATGATCCCAGGGTTCTGGGATCAAGCCCCACATTGGGCTCCCTGTTTGGCAGGAAGCCTGCTTCTTCCTCTCCCACTCCCCCTGCTTGTGTTCCCTCTCTCGCTGTCTCTCTCTGTCAAATAAATAAATAAAATCTTAAAAAAAAAAAAAAAGACTCATCTGTGGGATGCTTGTTAAATATATAGGTTACTGGGCTTCTCCCCTGGAAACTCTGATTCAGTAGGCGTGATTAAGAATCTGTGTTGTCATTCTCAATTGCTATTTTGGGGAGTTTTGGAGGTTTTTTGTTTTTGTTTTGTTTTACTTAGCCATTCATTCATTCATTCTCTCACTTTTTTTTTTAAGTTTACTTATTTAAGGAATCTCTACACCCAATGCGGAGCTCAAACTCACGACCCCGAGGTCAAGAGTGGGATGCTCTGCAGACAGCCAGCCAGGCACCCCATTCTCTCACTTATTAAACATGTAAGTTCTGAGGTGCTTACTAAGTGCGAGGCACCTGTACAATTCTAGACTTGGGGCAAGTGTGGCAATCACTCTATCAAACATTAAAATAATGTCAAGGTTGGAGATAGACCAAGACTTGGAAATACTGGGTCATAACTTCAATTACAACTCCCTCCTCACCCATCCTCTCCCTCCCTGCAAATGCTGCTGCTGCCAGACATGTGATGCAGACAACACATTTCGGAAGTGAAGGGAGAGCCTTCCTGAGCCTGCCATCACTCAGCCCTTAGCTGGGACGCCCGAGTCAGGTGACGAGAGCAACCAAGAGATTCTGAGGGGCTAACTGTTAACTTCATTAATGAAGACTTTCTTTGGCTTTCCCATTTATTATCAGTATAACTCTGCATAATAAGATCATGCATTCAGGAGAGGAATGAGCCACACATGTGGGATTCCCATTATGACGCAGTAGTAAAACTATTAAATTATTGAAGCTTTCACTTTCCTTATTAAGAGAAGTTATTCAAATTATCAAAATTCAGATAGAACTCCACACCCATTGAAAGGCAAAGTTCTCCATACCTTAGCCTTTCTGAGAGTTGAAGAGTCTTTGATATTATTGATAACGTCACTAAAACATGTATTTTAATCAGGACTATGTTGAATTAACACCCACTAATTCACAAAGGGCCTATGTCTTTCAAAATTCTTCCAGGAAAAATGCACTTTCTCTATGAAATCATATTCCTATGGTGGAAGGAATTCTTCCTAAGGTGAAGGAAGCCTATTCCTTCATCTACAGAAGCAGCTGAAACAGCTATGTCACGACTGAAGTGGTTATTAAATTCAAATGCCTTTGCTCTCGAACACTTCTATGGGTTAGCTGTTCTACTTCCTTCACCATTACACCAACTTATCTCTTCAGGGACTCCTTTGTTTACCAAGAGTGGAACAGGAGTAAGAATTTACCAGAAACATAGGCAAGACAACACACACACACACACACACACCCCAAATAATCCAATTTAAAGCGGGCAGAAGACACGAACAGACATTTCTCAAAGAAGACATCCAAATGGCCAGTAGACACAAAAAAAGATGTTTAACATCACTCATCATCAGGGAGATGCAAATCAAAACTATAAGATATTACCTCATAACTGTCAGAATGATTAAATTAAAAAAACACAAGAAACAACAAGTGGTGGCAAGGATGTGGACAAAAAGAACACTCTTGCACTGTTGGTGGGAATGCAAACTGGTGCAGCCACTCCAGAAAACAGTATGGAGTTTCCACAAAAAGTTAAAAATGGAACTACCCTATGATCCAGCAATTGCACTATTAGGTATTTACCCAAAGGATACAAAACTACTGATTCGAAGGGATACGTGCACCCCAATATTTATAGCAGCATTATCAACAATAGCCAAATTATGGCAAGAGCCCAAATGTCCACCAAGTGATGAATGGATAAAGATGTTGTATATGAAATATTATTCTGCCATAAAAAAAGAATAAAATCTTGCCATTTGCAACAACATGAATGGAGCTAGACAGTATAATGTTAAGTGAAATAAGTCAGTCAGAGAAAGACAAATATATGATTTCACCCATATGTGGAATTTAAGAAAAAAAACAAATGAACAAAGGGGGCGGGGGAGAGAGGGAGTCAAACCAAGAAACAGACTCTTAACTACAGAGAACAAACTGATGGTGACCAGAGGGGAGGTAGATGGGGGGATGCATGAAATAGGTGCTAGGAATCAAAGAATAACTTATCATGATGAGCACTGAGTAATGTATGGAAGTGTTAAATCACTACATTGCACACCTGAAACTAACAAATACTGTATGTTAACTGTAATGGAATTAAAATTAAAAACTTAGTTTAAAATACTTAAAAAATAAAGAAACGTAGGAAACAGCAACCATTAACATTTTCTGTGGGGTTTTTTTTTAAGTTTTTTTTTTTTTAAGATTTTATTTATTTATTTGACAGAGAGGGACACAGGCAGCGAGAGAGGGAACATAAGCAGGGGGAGTGGGAGAAGAAGAAGCAGGCTCCCAGCAGAGCAGGGAGCCTGATGCGGGGCTCGATCTCGGGACCCTGGGATCACACCTTCGGCCGAAGGCAGGTGCTTAATGACTGAGCGTTTTTAATTCTGTTAACTACAAAGACTTCTTTCCTAGGATGCCAATGTATTCAAGATATATAATTTAATATCTTTTGAAGGGTATGACCAATGCAGTCATAGGCCAAGTGTTTTCTCTATCATTTCGAAGGTCACCTAGAACCCTGGGATCGCCGTTTAGTTTACTATCGTGCCTGCACATTTGGTTTGTGCCTTGAGGAAGTGGCCCACAGCCAGCATGAAAAGCTACATGAATGTCAAAAACCTGAGTTGCCCTAAAATGAGTTGCTCCCATAAGGTCACTCACCGTAGTCCTGAAGCCTCTTGGCCACATCCACAGCCTCAATATTTGCAGACTTTTTGAAGGGTCTTGTATCCAAAATAAATTCATGAGCCACATAACCTGAGAAATTGTTTCAGCTCAAGATTAGCATCAGCTTGTTTTAACCAAGCAAATGAACAAACAAATCAGCTTTTAAACACAAATCAACAAGTACCGAGAAGCCATGATCACTTGGTAAGTTTGTAGTTGGCAACAAAGACCTCGTCTACTTTATTAGTAATTATAATTATAAAATATAAAAATAGTTGTAAAAATAAAAATGTTTTTAAAATGTCAGGCCAATGTGTCCAATCGTTAGTGCACGACACACCCCTGAGCCAAGAGGCTGATGGGAGGTGGGACTTTGTTGCCAATGCACGGCTGCAACATTTGCCTACAGATTCCTAGGGATGAGATGTTTTCCACTCTGAGGTTATAAAATCTACTTCCAACAGTTAAACATGTCATCACAGGCCTGACCCTTTTATTACAAAATATTTCTAGAGCTGAAGATCCATTGATACTGTTTTCAGCAACTCTGTGCCCAGCATCAAATAACTTTCTTCTGCGTATATGTAAATACATAGTGAACCTGTATCTGTAAGGCATATACATTCTTGTATGTGATTCTTCAAAGGGGCTCTTGAAGTTTTGGTTTCAGGCTTCAAGCTGAGAATTAGAAATTGGGGCTCAAACACAAGTGGCAAGAAGCTGCCGAAGCCGAGGCCCTGGGAGTCCGTTCATTTTGCTCTAGTTTGTAGCCTGATGGCCTCTCCAGGCCCAGGCTGCCATTTCCCCAGCATGAGCTATTTGATCAACCACCTACCAGCAGGAATAAACCAGCACCTAAGTCGTATTTTCATCAACAGAACATCATTTCTGGGGGCTTCCAAATTCCATGGCCCACACAACTGACGAGCTTCCTTCTAAGAAAGGACCTGCTCATGAGATAACGATGTACTCCTTCTTCACCTACTTTCCGGACTCTCAGCATGAATCTACGTACAGACATGTGGAGCAGACATAATTCTGCAAGCCTGAGACGAACAGCTCCAGTCATTAGTAGCCCCTGAGATCGTCTGTAATCGCTCTGCTTCTTATGTAATGAATACATAAGAAAGGGCTGGTTTTGTTAGAAAAATGAAAGTATGAGAACCTGAAGCTTTAAATATACTGTCACTGGATATTTTTAAAATATTCTTTCTAACAATGATGGGGATTAAATTTGTAAGAAGTGGGATTCAAAAGTAGAAAGTTATATTCATAGCTAAGTAAAGTCAGGGGGAATTGTACCTAAAAGGAATGACCAGTTGGAGTTTTGGCCGGGGCGGGGTGGGGGCGGTGGTGAGATCATTTAAGTCTAGGAATCCCAAATACACAATTGTCCCTACCCCATTTTGGTAGCCCAGACTCAACTTTGACCTTTCTTCTCTGAGCCTCTGACAGCCACCTCAGCACTGTGAGGGTGACACAAGAAAGACGGCTAATGAAGCTCGCTGCTCTGAAGGACGCCCAGTGGGCAGGAGGGGCAGAGGGACACATGATGGAGGAAAGGAGTCACTCTTGCTGGCAGGCAGAGGGCAGTCTTCCAAGGAGAAGTTCAGTCACGCGGAGCCTAGCCCCGCACCCCCAACACAAAGCCTGCGTCTGCAGGGCCCCCACCACAGGCGGGCGGTTTGGGAAGAGCTCCATTTTCAAAATGAGGTTCAGATGTTATTTTCTAAATCCATAGCCTAATGTGTTCAAATGGAAATGGTGGAATTTCAGCATATCTCTCTCTTTCTGTATTTGGGCCCTGAAAGGGGTGAAATTGAAACTCGGTGGCTGTTAGAGGCCAGATCCCAGGATGTTCATCTTTGTTTATACTTTTTAAGGAGGAAAGATACATAAGCTTTCTATGGCATATGGTGAGTCAGGGCAATCTGAAGTAGAAATTAGATAAACTGGTCAGCACAAATTTTCATTTTCTCTGAGTAGGTGTTCCTGCTGGGCCTAACCATGACTATAGCTGAGAGTCTGAAAAGATACCAAGTCAAAGGAGCAAGGAAGGGAGGGCGGCATGATGGAACAGCAAAATAAAAGTGGCTTGGCTCTAAGCTTGGAACATCTTCCCATCGGCTCCGCATCCTCAGAGTGACTGCCTAGAGATAAATGGAACTCACTGGCTAACTACTCTATAAAACTTAGGTGGGCAATCAGGGCTTGGCCAAGCTTTTCAGTTGCAGGGACCATAACTAATAGAATCAAAACTGAATGCTTCGCTGGAAATGAGGTTGGGTAGGTGGGGCCTCTGGCCTCAGGAGGGTTACTCCCTGGCCTGGGATGTGAAGCCCCATCCCCTGAGGCCCATATCTGCCCATAAAGGCCACTGGGAAACCAACTCAGGAACAGGAATTTCCAGGCAGCATTAGGTTTGTCTAAGGTCAAAAAGGGATGGGCATTTAAGAAATTGAAACGTAAATAAAATATTGGGCTACTAATAAAGTTTCCGCTGACAGAAACTTCATTTAGATCAAACAGTGAGCTTAGTCTCCCACAAGAGGAGACATCTCTGAATTTTAATTCCTCCTTTTAAAAAGGTACCATCTTAAAAAAAAAAAAAATTCTCCACTGGATGTCTTTCAATAAATAAGAATTTATCATTAAAACAAAACAAAAAGGTACCATTTTACCTGACGTAATTCTTTTCTTTCCTCATCTTAAATAGTACTGCTTTTCCCTCATCCCAATTCTTGCCTGTCACTTCCTTGCTTCACAAAACCATAAGCCTTAGTGGTTTAGCTGGTATTTTCAAATCTCTCACAGAAAGGGTTCGCAAAGGGAAGCCTGGAGTTCATTAAAATTATTGCCTCACAGTCATGTGTAATTCCAAAGTCTTATATAGAACTAGTAAATATGATTAAGATGAATAATGGTCTTTTAATACTGCCATTAGACATCTTGGAATACAACATGTTTATTAAGAACATATCTATTCTGGGCCCTCAGGAGGTACAGTGATAATTCTTTTTTAGGCCCTAGAATACTCAGCTTCAAATTATATAATGAATGTGTTTACCAGACCAAACATGAGACAATTTTTTATTTCATGAACTTTAGGATTGGGCAATAAAGTCTGTAATCACCAATAGATCTCTGCGTGGGATGAGAAATGCGATTTATTATTTGATTCTGGGATAAAATGTCAAAACAAATGGAAATTGCATCTATCATTTTGTGCTGCAAGTCCCCTAGGACTGAGACAGTCTCTGCTTAAAGCAGTCACTCAAATGCTAAGCACATGGTAGGCACCTGAGAAACGCTTGCTTGCTCACTCCCCTCTCTGCGGGACTGCCACCACACCCCATGCAGTCCAGATCACGCGCACTCTTGCTTTAAAACACGAAACTTCAGGTTGCACAACTGTCTGAACACACTAAAAATCAGTGAATTGCACATTTCAAGTGGGTCACTTGTACGGTATGTGAATTCTGTCTCAATGAAGTTTTCAAATAAAGTTAATCATAGGTAAATTTCAAATACCTTAAAAAAACAAACAGATAAAAAACCCTAAACCTTGTCAATTAAAGCAAAAAGATCATTTTTCAACCACCAGAATGGCAGATACTTTGTTTTTGGTTTGTGTTGTTTTTTCAGCCTGGCACTTGGTGTTCACTAGGCCCTGGTGTGATGGTCACTTCATACAATATTAGCACGAAATAAATTGGTACAAAGTCTCTGTGGGGACAACAAGGCCATGCATACCAAGAGCTTAAATGCATTCATACTCTCTGAGATAATAATTTCTCTTCTACAGCTGTAACCTCAGGAAATAATCAGAAATGTTTTTTAAAAATCTAAATAAAAGATATTCATTGCAGCATTGTTACAAATGCAAAGCAAGCAACTAGGGGGAAAATACTGTAGAATTACCCAAATCCAATGTAGCTACTTTCAAAGAACATTTTGACAAGGGGAAATGGTCACAATATAAGATAAAGTTAAAAAATAGGACACTGTGTTTGTAATATGATCTCAATGGTCTAAATGTAAGAAGAGAAGAAATACAGCAAAATTATTAATAGTGGTTATGTCTACTTGACAAAACCATGAATCATTTAGACTTCCTTCCTCATGGTTTTTATTTTCCAAACTTTCCATGTTGCGCATATACAAATTACTTATATAATCAGACAAAACAAATACTTAAGCTAATCCTGAAGGCCGATACATAAGCAGGATGCATTTCACAGGGCAGGAGCTATATTTGAATGAATTAATTAGTAGCTCTTGTAGATTCTTTAACACCCACCTCAGAAGCATTTTATTGTGTTACTTAGAAACATATTGCCCACAACCTTCTTTCCTAATCTCTGGGGAGCATCCCTAACCAGAGCTTTAGTTATTTAGCTCTTTTTCTATTTTCAAACTCCAGACTAACCCTTTGGATACATATTTTTAAGGCAAGACCAGCCTTTAAATTAAAGATCACAGATGTAAATGTATACTCCACCTGAGCTGGAGAAACAAAGAGCCGAAGAGAGGCCTCATTCTGTGGCCCATGCTGCTTATTGACTGCTGTCTCTCTACTCCAAGCTCCAAGTCCCCATCTGTCCCTGTCGCCAATTCCGTGCCCACGGCCAACATGCAGCACATCTGTCCGGCTCTCAGTGCCATCTCCTCCCACCACCTCCAGGATGACTTTGCTCCCCCCTCTATTATTCCCACTATTGTAGCTTCACTCTCCCCTCTTCAAATCCTTTTCTCTGGCAGTTTAAAATCATGTTCTTTTCTTATTGCAAAACAAAACTGGATCCTGTTGGAGCAGCTCCCACCTGTCCCCCTGCCTTCACTACCGAACTCCCCCAAACCGCGAATGCCTCTCCCTTCTTCTCCCCACCCTCTCAGCTCATTTCCATTTGGCATCTGCCTTATCATTTTTGCCCTGATCGTTTCAAAGGTAACCAAAGTGTTCCTAAATGTTAAAGGCAAGGTTCTTTTTAAGACTCATGTCATAAGACCAGTCTCTCTCCCTGTTATGCAACACTGTGTACATTTATGGTGGGCCAGGCATGACTGACAGGCACAGGTGCTAGAGAACGGAAGCAGGCACAGTCTTTACCCTGCAGGAACTCAAGGTCGAATGGACAGAGAAACCGAGTGGGAGAAATCCTCAGTAGTGGAGGGAGCAAATGAAGTAGCGGCTCTGTCTGCCAGAAAAAGGAGGCTTCAGGGAAGAGGTGAGGCCAGAACAGAGACAGACAGGACAAGCACGGCCTTTTCTCGGGAGAGGCACTGTGACAAATGCTGCAGAGGTTCTAAAGCTGCCCCAACCATGGAGTCTTCCCTCACTAGGTGCCCGTTTTCTGCTCATCCCTGTTCATGTAGCCATTTGCTTGAGGGGTTTTGCTTTATTTCTCTATAACTGTTCACTAAATGAAGTTAGGTCCAAAATATCTGTGCTCTTCTCTGGTATATGCTAAGAAACAGAAGTTTCCTACCCACGGCAGAAAACCACATCTACTAGGTCAAACTTGGTCAGTGATGGTAAACTAAGGTTGATACTTGCCTCTTGCGCCCCGGAAAAGGACTCTGTAGTGTTTTTCTAATCGCTTGGCCATGTAGTTGGCATTTAATATAGCAATTTCTGTGGCCTGTTTAAGGCCCTTGCCTCCCATCATCTGTAAGAGAGAGGAAAAGAGTCATCAACCATAGAACAGGTAAACCCAGTGGACACGAACCAAAGATACCCCCAAACAAATCCCACCCACAAAGGAAATCAGCCTACCATCACTCTGGATTACAAATGGGTATAAAATCCCAACAAGGAGGTCTGCCAGTCTTCTCTAAGCCTGAAATAAATTTCAGTTTTCTCCTGGGAACATAACTTTATATTTCTTATAAAAGTAACAAAGTAGTAAAAGCATAACAACAAGGAACAAAGTAACAAAGCTTACAACAGGGCAAAACCGGCTGACTATTTTGTTGTCTAAAGAGGAAAAAAGAGTAAGATACTCTTAATCACAGGAAACAAACTGAAGGTTGCTGGGGCGGGGGAGGGATGGGGTAACTGGGTGATGGACATTGGGGAGGGTATGTGTTGTAATGAACACTGGGTATTCTCTAAGATGGATGAATCAAAGACCTGTACCCCTAAAACAAATAATACATCACATGTTAATCAACTGAATTTAAATCAAATAGAATAAAAGAAAAAATAAAGAGGAAAAAGAATCTTAAATTACATGCATTTGGGAGATTTGTTTACTGTGAATTTGAGATGTCTTGATAATCGCCAGAAATCTCGTTCCATCTTGACCAAAATCCCCACTGAATCAATTTTGTATGGTTTGTCTTACAGTTGTCCATAGTCAGGGGTATTTATATGTTTAACAACTACCAGGTTTGATCTTATCCTTTTCTGGTATTTTCTATTTCCCTGCGGTTGGTTATACAGGGTGAACATTATCACCAGCGAAGAGCTTAAAATCAAGATTGCTGACATTCTTCCCAGAATACCTCATGTATGATGGAGGCTTGGTATATATTAAATACATAACTAATATAGGACAAATGAGAAAGCATCAAATAAAACAGGGATACCAACGTCCAAAGCAAGGAGAGGACACATTTTGCCAAGCTGGACAAAGAAGGGTTCCCAAAGAAAGTGTTAGAATTTGAGTGGAAATCTAAAAATGGGTAGAATTTGGAGAGGCAAAAAGAAAGGGGGGAAGGTGATAAGAATGGCAAAAACCAAGGTGTAGAAGTGAAGTCTGGGGGTTACTGTAAAGTCTGGTGGGCTGTGATGACCTCTTATAAGCCTCAAACCTTTCCTATGAAGAACTTGGATTTGGTTCAGTGGCTCTCAACTCATGCATCAGAGTCATTTGGAAAGTTTGATTGCCCATGCCCTACCGCTCATATGCTGAATTTTATTCTCTCTGGGATGGGGCCTAGGCATGCACATTTGGGGAAGAATTCCCTAAGGATTCTGTGTAGGCTAGTAAGACTGAGCAGTAAAGGCAAAAGGAAACCAGAAGATAATTTGGGCTCTTAGGGGGATCTCTGCAGTCCTATAGAGTGTCCAAGACGGACTGAAGCAGGGAAAGAAGGTAGTTCTAGTGCCCAGGTGGCAAGTAACAACAGCCTGAAATAAAGAGGGGTCCAGGTCAGAGAGGTAGCTTAAACTCTATTTTATTTCACTTTTAACTGAGGTTCTGTCTGGTATTCCTGGCATATGGCCAAACCAGCCTTGGGGCATATATTTTCTGTATGTGGGAAATCATCTCTAACCTAAATATATCCATAAGAAACAACCCAGGTTTACAGGATCTAGGGACCAAAAAGGAACCTGGGAATAAGATTCTGTTTGCAAAGAAGCAGACCTTTATTATGATTGTTTTTGTTGTTACTATTTGTAAAACAACTCAAGTATCATTTTTAAAAGGAGGTTTTAGTCTCTGAGGTACAGAATTGTTGTTCCAGCTTCCCAGAAAGTTTTCATTAAGAATCATAAATGCCACACTGTTTAAGAATAACAGCCACCAGAGAGCCATCCAGCATGACTTGCATAGCTGAGTTTTGTAGTCTTGTTTCACCAGAAGCCACCCTTCCTTTGAGGAGGAAACCCAGTTTGGGAAAGCTGCCCTAATTAGCTTCTGAACAAGTGTTCTGTCCAGTGCACAGTCTTGTCAGCCCAGGAGGTGGGCAGGACCATTTGAACAAGAGCTGTATAAAATAAACTCTAGCTCTAGAGTTTTTTGGAGAAACACAAAGAAAGGAAAGCTGTTCTCTAACAAAGTCTAATTAGCCCAGAGAGTTACAGTTCCACAGGCTCTAAAGGGCAAAGAGCTTTGGGAAACTACCACATAAGCAAATTTCTGCTATTTTTTATCTTATCTTCCAGGTTCCTAAGAAATATAAAGCAATGTGAGATTTATTCCTAAAATTTATCCCAGGATTTCAACTACGTGTAATAATTAGTACGTGCACTGTTTTTCACTTGCAAGGGGCTGTACAAATCCTACAGGAAACTAAAATCACGTAGCCAGAACATCCATATGACTCATGGAATGTAACTCGGTCTGGAACAACGTATCTGGCATGTCAGTTTCTGTGATGTGAAACCCACTATGAGGACCCAAAGGAAATAGCACCATGAAGAAGAGATGAAATACATTTTATCTGATCTCTTTCAGAAGGTTTCTTCCACCCAAGTCAGCAATCTTCACTGAATCACATCTCAGAACATGGATTTTTTTTTTCAAAAAAAAAAAAATTTTGTTTATTTATTTATTTGAGAGGGAGAGAAAGGGGGGGTGGAGGAAGAGAGAGAATCTGAAGCAGACTCTGAGCTGAGCACAGAGCCCCACACGGGGCTCAATCTCACAACTGCGAGATCATGACCTGAGCCAAAACCAAGAATTGGATGCTTAACCAACTGAACCACCCAGGCACCGCTGGATTTCTTCATTTTTAAGTCGAGGAGAAAGTCTGCAGTCTTAGTTTCCCACACACCTATCACACCCTCTGCCCGCCTAACACAGTCACAGGCCTCACCTTAATATAGGCCCAGGAAATGGGCAAGATGGAACTGGAGCCCCACGGGGCTGCGCTGACAGTACCCACAGGCCGGCCATCCTCATCTGGCTTTACCGAGATGATGGGGTGATTGGGCAAGAAAGGGGCAAGATGCTTCTTCCTGTTATGTTTAAACACAACTTCAGGAGAAATAAAAAAAAGATCCAGACCAACCAAACAGGCAAGTGCTGAGCCCTCTCAGAAAGCTCTATTCCTAGTAGAGGAACTCAGAGTGGAAAGGACCTGACACCTGCTGAGAAACAGATGTTCAGGAAGTACTCCTTCCTTCCTCTTCTTCACCAGCCATCAGTATCCCCGTGGCTCACCCGAGAACTATGGCAGACCATTTGTCACAGACAGGCAGCCATGAAATGGCTTGCAATCCATGGACTTATCAGGATGTGCGGACCTCCCAGCCCCAGGCCCCACATTCTTTCCCAAGGCATCTAAGGGATGGAGGGTGCTGCTGAGAGAGAGCCCCATGGGCCTACGCATCGGAAGCCAGCACATAAACACCACTCCTCCACATCCCCCATAGCTGAGGTATTGAGGCACCCCCGCTTGTTACAAATCATAATAATCAAAAAGAAAAACAGGAAAAAGCAAGAGGGCCAGGCTCCCAGGAACCTGAAGACTGGGCCCTTTGGTCCATTCTTGGAAAGCTGAAGAAATATAATCACCATGCTATACATGTTACACATCTTATAGATTAAAGTTTGTACCCTTTACCAACCTCTCCCTACCCACCCACCCCCTGCTCCCCAGCCCCTGGCAAGCACTTTTCTCCTATGAGTTCCTTTTGTTGTTGATAGATAATTCACTTTCAATGTAACCATCAGCTGCTTTCTTTTAAAAGAATGAAAAAAAAAAAAAAAAAGAAAGAAAACCTTCTTGGAAATCTAAAGTCTAAGAGGCACTTGCAGGTGCTAATATTCCAGTTCAGATCCATAATGCCCCAGTAAACTCTCCATTCATTGCTCTGCTAATAAACCCACCCTGTCTATGTATGACTGGGAGCTTAGTGTGGCCAATAGGGCACTGTGGTTAATAAAATCTACTTATGCTCATCTTTGGATGTTTCCTTCTCACTGCTTCTCTCCCAGCTCCTACAGGCACACTAGATATGAAGGTGTCCATGACCCTTGAAGATCTTGATGAGAAGAACAGTGAATTTGGGGCCATTCTTTCATTCTTAGTCTCTAAAACCTTCCTGAAACAAGCAGCCCAGAACTCACACGCCGATGGGCCCCATGCCAGGGCCGCCTCCTCCGTGGGGAATGCAGAAGGTCTTGTGAAGATTTAGGTGTGAGACATCAGACCCAAAATCTCCAGGACGACAGATTCCCACCTATCACAAAGGGAAAGAGCCAAAATCAAAAGTCAAGAGCTTGAAAGTGTACTCTGGAAAGGTGGCCATGCTATTTACTGTGGCCTCTCCCTTCTGAGGAAAGAGAGGCAGAGCTGTTCACAGAAATGTTCTCAATACCGGCCAAGATCTGCCGTCAACACCTCGCACCCCATAGGCAGCCTGGCTTACGGTTTCTATGGAAACAGCAACTGACCATTTAGCCTAATTTAGATTTTAAAATACACATTTAACTATACAGTCAATTCCTAATTTTCCACCACAACAGGGAGGAGAGGAAGCACCCTGAGCAAAGGGAAGTACCTCCTTGCTGCAGAAACAGATTACTTTCACCCCCGCAACGTTACCTCCCCTGCATGGTTGGGTTTGAGTGTCATGTAGTTTAGGTACACCAACGGAAGGGGATGAACGGCTGCCTGAGAAGATGCTGAGCCAAGGGAAAGGAAGGGAGGCTGAGAGTTTTCCTGAGACCACTCTAATACCAGCCACAACATTCAACAGGCCTTCCTGCCACTTTGGCATTAGGGCTAATTTTCAATGTGGCCAAAGATGAAGAGTACATTAATGCTACTGAAGCAATAGACAATCCCTGGACGACACTTAGAAGGGAACCAGACAGAAGTAAAGAAAGGTAGAAAGAACTTGAAATGATAAAATAAAATAAACCAAAACCAAAAACAAACAAACAAAAAACAAAATGAACCCACAACCACAACCACAACTATAAACAATGACCAACAAGTTAAGAAAACTGGAAGATGATGATATCCCCTTCTCCAATGGGACCTACAGCATTTGCTCCGGGGTGCACATTACACAGAACCCTCCCCCTCTCACCCTCCCTCTCTCACTCTATCTCTCTCTCTCACACACACACACCCCACATAAGTAATCAGGATTGGCCCTTCAGGGACAGAACTATTCAGCCACTTTCCATTGAGGAAGTTGAAGCAGATTAATGGCTTTTTCATTGTTATGGGATGTTGTGGGAGATCAACATTCACAGTGGCCAGAACCTGGGTCGGAACTCCCTTGGGAAGGGAGTCAAGTGACCTTCTATTGGTAGCATCCCTAGAGAGATCACAACCCCTGACGAACTAAGGATATTCAGTTCATTCCCTGCATCCTGTCAATCTCTTTACCTCCTCCCCAACCTTCAATCATCTCCTTAAAATCTAATCTCAGTGAAATTGCAGTACTTTGCTTGAAATTGGCAATAAAGAAAGTCAACCACAGTTCTGAATTCAGTATCATGTTTTAAGACAATTGTCAAGAAGTCAGAGGAAAAAATATTTTTCTGACTTAACCATTTTCCCGGGGAGTCCCTCTTGTGTTGCCTACCTGCGCATTCATATTTGCCCCATCTAGATAGACCTGTCCTCCGTGTTGGTGAATCAGGTCACACACATCGCCAATGTTCTCTTCAAACACTCCATTGGTGGATGGGTATGTAATCATGATTGCTGCCAGGTTCTCCTTGTGTTTATCCACCTGTGGGATAGAAAAGAGCAGAGGGAGACAAAGGAGGAAATGTTTATTGGCCAAACCCTTTCTTTTTACTTTACAGAATTAGGAAAGATGAAGTCTTTTTTCATTTCTAGAATTCTCTCAAAGTATGATGACAATAACCATTCACAGCCATTACTCTTTTCTTAAGTCATTCCAAAGAAATAACAAAATGCCTTTAGGGTAGGTCTCCATGATCCAGACCTAAGAGACTATTAGGAAGATCTTTGGGTATTTTTTTTTTTAAAGATTTTATTTATTTATTTGACAAAGAGAGAGACAGCCAGCGAGAGAGGGAACACAAGCAGGGGGAGTAGGAGAGGAAGAAGCAGGCTTCCAGTGGAAGAGCCTGATGTGGGGCTCGATCCCAGAACACCGGGATCACGCCCTGAGCTGAAGGCAGACACTTAACGACTGAGCCACCCAGGCGCCCCGATCTTTGGGTATTTTAGGCTCAACTCCCCAAGGCTTTCCCTCAATAACTATTTCAGAACTTTTTGGTTCCAGACATGTCTGTTCTCACAGTTAATCTCTCTCTGCTCATCTTGCCGTATCCACCCCTATTCCATTTCCCTCTCATTCTCTTGAAATTAGAATTCCCATAAGGAGTGTTCTGCTCTGATAAAAAGAAATCTCCCTCACGTTTCCTTTTCACAGAAAGCAAACATATATAAAAGGCACATTCCTGTTTTTTTGGCCAGTGAGTCAGAGCACGCTCATGTGGAAATGAAAAAAAAATTTTTTTTAAAGGTCATATTCTATATTGGGGAAACTTAGTAATTACAACTACTGCCCCAGAATATCTGTTGGCAAAAACTTTGTGGGCTCTGGAAGGGTGGGGATGGATGGGAGAGATGAGCAATGCTGTTGTGTTTTCAGCTTCTTTGAAGGCAGTTACATGAAGTTCTCAGTCTTCATGCCTAGTAATCCTGACAAAAATCACATTGCTATTCAACTGATTTCCTTCCCTCTTAAGATGCAGCCTCCAGTCCACCAGTGGAAAGCAGATACAGTTGCTAGGCAACCTTTTCCTGGAGGTTGGGAGGTTGGGAGGTTGGGAGTGGGGGTTGGTGTTGTAGGAAGGAGGTGGAATGCTGCCCGAAATTCAGCAGGTAATGGCTGGGACAGTCACACACATTTGCAAAATCTACATTTATGTTTTAATTCCCAACACAAAGATTGAGAATAACTGTGACTGCCAGTTTGATTATTAATGGGGGAAGGGGGGAAGGTTGGGCAGGAAGGAGGATGCAGGCAGGCCCTGCAAGGAGTATCCTTACTACGACATGAATAATTCATTCAGTTTCTTACATACGCATTAAGAAGATGGGATTTCAGTTTAAAGGATCTTCTCCCAGTTAGTGAAGGAAGAAGTAGACTATGTTTGGTTTTATTATGGACCAAAAATGTGACTGCTGCATTTTATTTTTTTAATAGAGACAGTTAGGTTTTCTGATTTTACACCATTTTCCCCAGACCCATTCAGAGGAGGAACTGCAGTCTTTTAATAAGAATGCAAAGAAAGGGGCAACCCCCTTGGGTCCCCTCCCTCTTTGGGAGCTGTGTACTATCACTCAATAAATTTTGCTTTGCTGCCCACCAAGCAAAAAGAAAAAAAAAAATCGAAGAAAGATAACATTGATATAAACCATCCAGTCTCTTCTCCCCAGCAAATCTTCCCAACCCAGACCTCGCCCATCTGTTTAGTGGAAGATGGATACCATGGCCTTGAGGTGAGCTGTGTCAATATTCCCGTATTTATCCACCTCCACAGGCTGAATCTTCATGCCTGCCATGTGGGCACTTGCAGGATTGGTCCCATGTGCTGATTTTGGAATGAGGCAAACCTTAGGAAAGGAACAAAAGGAAGGAGAAAAAATCATCACCAGGCTATTCATGGCAGAAAAGTGCTACAACATGATTGGAACACAGATTAAATAGGTGCCACATGCTTTATTTAAACTGATCATGAATGCCTTAAAATCTGCTACAATTTCAATATTACTGTAGTGTAAAACAATGCCCAAAAGAGGAGTTTGCATTTGAATCCACAAATATTGCTCTTTAAAGAGTCATGTAATACTAATTAGTACTCTCCTCCCTTATCTTGGCATACCAAAAACCAGACCCAGGGTTATTCTGATCTTGCTCAGTTATAAATGTAGAAAGTATCTTATAAGAACATAAGGTTGGAAGTTAAACTGTAGGACCCAAGTGCCCAAATCACAGCTTCAGTGCTCTGCTTGGCTTTGCTGAGATCCAGAAGAGATGATAATGGTAGATATAATTCCAAGGCCTTCCACTGCTGATACATCAATTATGTCACCATTTACTGGGTGCTTATTCTGTGCAATGACTTGTTAGTTGCCATAAGAATCATACAGCGGGGGCGCCTGGGTGGCATGGCGGTTGGGCGTCTGCCTTCGGCTCAGGGCGTGATCCCGGCGTTGTGGGATCGAGCCCCACATCAGGCTCCTCCGCTATGAGCCTGCTTCTTCCTCTCCCACTCCCCTGCTTGTGTTCCCTCTCTCGCTGGCTGTCTCTATCTGTGTCGAATAAATGAATAAAATCTTTAAAAAAAAAAAAAAAGAATCATACAGCGAGCATGAAAGCGTGTCCTGTGTTCATCGACAATACTGACGAATGTATAAACAGGTGCCACAGGATCTCAGAATAAGGGGGTGTCACTTCAAGTGGAAGAGGTAAAGGGAAAGTGTTTCAAGAGCTAGATCTTAAGCTAGCATTTAAAGATGAGTTGAATTCTTACAGAAGGTAGATGGTGGGTACAATTTTAGAATTCCCAGATTTAAATCATTTTCATTTCCTCCTACAAGTCACAGGAACACAAGCAAACACACATGCTCTGTCGATGTGACGGTGTTGCACTACAGGAAAGTGCATCACAGTCTTCCCCAACAGAAAGCAACAAGGAGAAGCAATGAGCACTCTGAAAATAATCCTCCCTTTTTAAAATCCCAGGACCAATACTGCAACCCCTTGAAGAGAAATGGATGGGTGTTATAGAAATGGGCTTATAAATGGGAAACTTTGCTTACAACTCTTTCCTCAAAAACAGCAAAGTTGTCTACTTAAGCAAAACACGTGTACACAAAGCAAACTATCACTCTTCTGTTGACAGAAAGTTTGTGCCTCTTTTGAATGGTTACTGGTCTCATGCTGGTGATGCCGTGTGTCCTCAAATTCTTTTTCTAAATTAAATGCTTCCCTATTGTATTGACTTCCTTTAATTTCTCAGAACCAAAGTCACTTGTCCTTTCCCATAAAGTATTGTTATTCTCCCACCAGATCTTTGGATAAAAGGATCCCTTCCGGGCAGAACACAGATCAAGAAGGAAAAGGCAGGGGTGCCTGGGGGGCGGAGTCATTAAGCGCCTGCCTTCAGCTCAGGGTGTGGTCCCAGGGTCCTGGGATGGAGCCCCACATCGGGCTCCCTGCTGCACTGGGAGCCTGCTTCTTCCTCTCCCACTCCCCCTGCTTGTGTTCCCTCTCTCGCTGGCTGTCTCTCTCTGTCAAATAAATAAATAAATAAATAAATAAATAAAAAGAAGGAAAAGGCAAATTTAAAAATGAATAGAGTCAACTACACTCAATAAAAAATTTTTTAAAGATTTTATTTACTTTTTTGACAGAGAGAGAGAGAGAGAGCGCATACAAGCAGGGGGAGGGACCGGCAGCAGGAGAAGCAGACTCCCCACTGAGCAGGGAGCATGAGGTTGGACTCAATCCCAGGATCCCAGGATCATGACCTGAGCTGAACGCAGATGCTTAACCAACTGTGCCACACAGACTCTCCCAAGAAAAAAAAGATTTTAATGAATATAAAATATTGGTTAAAGGCCTAAATTAAGAATTTGTACCAGGGAAGTTCTGTTGAAATAAAAACATTCAAGGTAAAAATGTCAACCATCCTGTGGTACACTGAATAATGGGCCCCCCAAAATGTCCAAACCTGATCCCCAGAATCTGTGGATGTTACCTTATGGCAAAAGGGACTTTGTAACTATGATTAAATCAGGCTCTTGAGATGAGAAATTATGGATCTTGAAATCTGGATTATCAGTTGGGCCCTAAATATATTCCCCGGTATTCTCAGCAGAGGGAGGCAGAAGGAGGTCTGACCACAAAGTAAGGAGAAAATGTCATGAATGAACAAGGGGATGGAGTGAGGGCAGGAGGGGGCCCCAAGCCAAGGAATGTAGGAGGCCTCCAGAGGGGCAAAGAAACAGATTCTCTCCTGGATCCTCCAGAAGCAGCTAGCCTTGCCAACACCTTGACTTTAGCTGCAGAAAATCCAATTTTAGACTTCTGGACTCTATAACTGAGAAAATAATTTTTTGTTTTTTCAAGCCACTGAGTTTGTGAGAATTTGTTACAGCAGCCACAGAAACTAATACATATCCTGACATAAGGCAGCAGAAAGAGAAAGTCTCAGTGGTTTTGTCAATGACTCATTTATATGTTGCTGTTACACATTTCTGGTTTTCTATGTGGAAATAGGAAACTTTAATAATTTGGGGGGGAAGCTTTTTAATGGTAATTTTTCTCACTTTAAAATTGTGGGGTCACAAGGGACAGGAAAATAACGGGACCCAGATTTAATGCATTAGTTTATATAAAACAATCCTCTTTGGTGCATTTATGACCATTTAGGTGGATGCTATGTTTTTCCAACTCCCCAATGTACCTGGCATAGACCCAGCCCCATAGCTCATCCTCTAACACTTGCTGAACGAGTGAGAGATTAAGGAGGACTGCTTCTTTGCAAAGGAAATAAATTTCTTACCACTAATAAAATCTAACAACCAAAGGCTACTACTTCATCTCAGGTAGTTGGGAAGAGAAAAAATACTCCCATACATATTTTTGGGTTGGGGGTGGTTTTTGGTGTTTTCTAGGGTTTAATATTTTCCCTTTGTATAAGAATCTCATCTCTGATCAGCAAATGTGAGTTAATATTTGACTAGCAAATTGAATTACTAATTATAAAGGTTTTAAGACAGTGCCTGGTAAGTATTTGTTAAATAAATTTGTATTCCCCAAATTAAACTGGTAAATCAGGAACTTGGCTGTTGCATTTTAGGAACCTCTGAAATTTAACCTAAGAGCAAATGTGAAAATAACTGCCCCAAACGGCTTGAAATAAGAGAACCATCAGGAACCTGGGAGGTTCTGAAGAACATGATTTCCCTACACTCCTTTTCAAAACAGAAGGATATATCTTACTGGATTCCATTAGAGTCTATTATGTAGGAGCAGCTGCCTTGGACTTCTCTGATGTGGAAAATTTTTCCTTGATTATTTGAGCAATAAGTCATTTCTCCTTCTCCAACTGAAAACGTTGGCTTTAATTAAAATCTTTAATCTAGAAAGGATGTCAACATTTCCAAACTTAAGAGTTCTGTGTTTCTACAAGCTCAGGGGCTGGATGGCCTTCCCTGCCTCTCCCTCCCTTAGTCCTCCACAAACGGCTGCATCTAGCTCCCCTCCATCCTTCAGAATAGAACAAGGACACTGTGGTGATAGCAGTGTGGGCAATGGTGAGAGAAGAAACATCACACACAGGGGGACAGAGAGAGAGGAGAGGACTGAAAAACACAGAGAGGGAAAAGGAGCAAGAAAGGATCCAAGAGTCAGAGAAGAACTCTGCCCAGGCACAATCGAAAGTTCTTTCATCCTTTCTCCTTGACCTTTCTGGTTTGGTCCCCAACTCCTGGACATTCACAGATACTTCCTGGTGTCACACTGGAGAACTAGGAATGATGAGGGGTGGCAAGCATCGCAGAGTAGATGCAACCTGGATGTTAGCTGGCTTTGTTATCAGCTCATCCCTGGCCTTCCATAAGCACCATGATGTATATCTCAAGGCCTCTCTATAGAGCCTCTGGGCAGAAGGGCAGGAGGCGGGTGAGGCAAAGGAGGCAACATGGAGGTGGTCACATAGTATGAACAGATCCCTTCCCTGGATCTCCAGACACGTTGTGGTTAATGAGTACAACAAGGACGAGTTCCAGTGGCTACCTCAGTACGAGGAAGCCACAGAGGAAAACAGAAGGGGGACTTTTTTTTTAAGATATTATTACTATTATTTTTTATTTATTTGATAGAGAGCAGGAAATCTCTAGCAGGGGGAGTGGCAGAGGGAGAAGGAGAAGCAGGTTCCCCACTGAGCAGGGAGCCCGATGTGGGACTCGATCCCAGGACCCTGGGATCATGAGCCAAAGGCAGCTGCTTAACCACCCAGGTGCCCCAGAAGGGGGACCTTTAATGTCAGTCACCTGGCATCCTTTCCCTGGACAACAGAAGCTTCAGTGTTTCCTTTCTGATGCTATCACAGTGTTGAGCCTGAGGTCCAAAGAATAATTCTAGTCTAAACTAACCCTTCCTTAGAAAATTAAAGAATTCAGGGCACCTGGGCGGCTCAGTCGTTTAAGCATCTCCCTTCGGCTCAGGTAATGATCCCGGGGTTTTTGGATTGAGTCCCGCATCATGCTCCCTGCTCAGCGGGGAGCCTGTTTTTCCCTCTGCCGCTCCCACTCCCACTCCCCCTGCTTATGCGCTTGCTCTCTCTCTCTCTGTCAAATAAATAAATAAAATCTTTAAAAAAAATTAAAGAATTCAAAACTACTAGAAAACCTAAGTGAAAAAAACCAAGTTGGTGTGTCAGGGACTGTGTCTATCTGAGTTATGACTCGATATAACTCTGGACTGGCAAACAGAGTGCTTTGCATAGGACCAGTATAGAATAATTACTCAATTAATGAATGTTCTCTTTTTCAAAATTCTTTGAAAATCAGTTCTACTGCCCAACTAGGATAAAGGCCTGGGAAAACACACCTGTGGAATCAGGATAAATAAACAGGAGAAGGAGCAAGAAAATGGTCTTTTTCCCCTCCTTTTTTTGAAAGGGAAGTGAAACAGTTTTTAGATTCTTCATTGCCAAATACAGGCAGCTAACTATAAATAATCTAGTTTTAATAAAACCAGAAATGGACTGAGATTGGGCCACCATTTACTGTACCCCACTTACTCGGGCAGCCGGAATGAGCCTGGCACCCTTTTCTCTAACTCTCCTGGGATGGGTGTCACTTTTGTCCTGCTCCCAACCCCTGCCCACTGCTCCCTCCAAGAAGTCCATGCCCACAGCTCAGTGGAAGTTCTAGCTTGGTATTGGGTCATCACCAAAATGAAGACCTCGCAAACACAGTCTCTTTCACCACACTCGGAAGCCTAGGTCAGATAACTGCTAGAAGCACTGCCTCTGGGGATCAGTGGAGTCCAGTCAAGCCCATTAGCAGCTCTGCTAGTCCCTACACAGACCCCAAGAGCAGTTTGGATCACGGAGACTAGACTCTCATACCCAAAGTAAAAACTGAAGCAGAGCCATGAACTCTGCTCCATGTCTTCTTTTGCTACTTAGAGATGACAATTCTCAATAGGGAATTTATTTATTCAGCAAACATTTTATTAAAAATTTATTTATGGGGTATGTTAAGTTTCAGCTCAGGTCATGATCTTGGGGTCATGGGATCGAGCCCCACATTGGGCTCTGCGCTGGGCATGAAACCTGCTTGGGATTCTCTCTCACTCTCTCCCTCTACTTTTTTAGAGTAATGTCTACACCCAACGTGGGGCTCAAACTCATGACCCTGAGATTAAGAGTCCACCAACTGAGCCAGCCAGGCACCCCTCGATAAATATTTTTTGAGCATACAGAAGCCAGAACTGTGCTTGTCACAGTAGGAGTTACGGAACAATTAAAGGTTGGTCTCTGCCCTTTGTCTAGGCCTAAGACCTGGAACTGTAACATTCCTGTCCTTTCCTTCCTTTCTTCCCAGGAAAGTTAGAGAAAGGGGTGCCAGGTTCGTTCTGGGTGCCCAAGTAAGTGGGATACAGTAGGCAGTGGCCCAATCTCAGTCCATTTCTAGTTTTATTAAAACCAAAAGATTATTTATGGCTAGTTTCCTGTATTTCGCAACGAAGAATCTAAAACCTGGCCAACTTTCACACATTGGGTTTGAGCAAAAACCTTTTATCTCCAAATGTTTTCCCTCAAAATGGTCCAGTGAAATGTCTTGGGGGCAAGGACTGTAACAGCCAGTTCAAAGAAATCTGTTCCTTTATTATATGTTCCCTAGCTACTTACAAGAAGGCTTAGAGGGAGTGTACCACAGAACAAAAGGAATGCTAAGAGTTGGACCCACTGCCACCCTGTGGTGAGCAACCACCACTTGTCCATACTCACTGTTCTGTGTCCCTCTCCTCTCTCATCAAAGTAAGCTCGGATAGTGGCCAGCCCAGCATATTCCCCCTGTGCTCCGCTGCAAAGGTAAGAAGAGAAGGGTTAGAGCTTTGGGCCTCTTTGCTTTCATTGACTCATTCAGTATTCACTGGGCATGGGTGGCATGTTCACCAACACGTGACCCAACACCATGAAAGCTCACTGAGGATAGCTGCACCAGCCTAAAGTTCTTGAACAACCACAGAATGGTACTTGGTCTTTGTACTAAAGCTCACCCCCTGCCACTCAGAGATGGGCCTTTCAAGCCTTGCTCAGGATCATGTACCTAGAATTCGTTCCTATTATAGAAAATTTCAAAATTATATAAAAATAGAAGAATATAAGGAGCTGCCATGTACCTATCACCCAGCTTTAACAATTCTCAGATACAGTCAATCTTTTTCCAACCATTTCCCTTACAAGCCCCCTCACTCTGAACTAGACTGTTATTTAAGTAGGCTCCATGCCCAACATTGAGCTTGAACTCACAATCCTTAGATCAAGAGTTGCATGCTCCATGGACTAAGCCAGCCAGGCACTCCTGAACTGTTATTTTGAGGCAAAACTCAAGCATCATATCATTTTATCAATTCAAACTTCAGTGTGTATCTTTCAAAGATAACAATTATTTTTTTAAAAAAATATAGCTACAGGGGTGTCTGGGTAGCACAGTCAGTTTGGTGTCCAACTCTTGGTTTCAGCTCAGGTCTCATCTCAGGGTCATGAGATCAAGCCCCACATTGGGCTCCATGCAGCATGGAGTCCGCTTGGGGCTTGGGTTTCTCTCTCCTTCTCCCTCTGCCCCTCCCCTCCACATGTGTGCTCTCTCTCTCTCTCTCCCTCTTTCTCTCTAAAGTAAAGGAGGGCATGTGATGTAATGGGCACTGGGTATTATATAAGACTGATCAATCACTGACCTCTACCTTTGAAACTAATACATTATACGTTAATTAATTGAATTTAAATTAAACAAATAAAATAAAATCTTTAATACACACACACACACACATAACTACAATTATTACACCTAAAACCATGATTTCCCAATACCACCACATTTTTAGTCAGTGATCAGATTACCCCAAAGGAACTATGCACTTTGAATGTGGCAACATTTCCATTAGTCTCTTGGGTGAGCTTTCCCAGGCCCCACATGCACGTGGCTGTTAGAGGCTGGCCATACCAACTAAGCAGTCCTTGAAGGCACCATTTAATGACTAACAGTCCAGTGAGTGATGCTGAGTCAATCATAAACTGTTACTTAATGTTCTCAGTAATCTCTGCAGGAAGGAAAGGGAAGTGAGTAATAGGTTTTTAAATCACATTCAAAATGCGTATTTCCCCTATTTCACAAAATTACACCATTCTTTAACTCTGTAGAAGTCCCAGTGGTTTTGGCATTCATCCTTTCTAATCACACCATAATATTGAGATCATACTCTAAAAGCACAGGCTTAAGAACAAACTAGATAAACTTTTATTTCTAAACCAAATGCTAAAATTTTGAGCACTGGAATTTTTTTTAAAGAGAACACTAGATCGAACCTGTTGGATTTGAAATGTTTGCAAACTATTGTGGGGACACTGATGATCTGGTGTCAGGATACACCAGAATTGAGGACTTAAGAGAGGCCAGAGAACAGGGAAGCATCTGGGGGTGAAGGACTTACTTAGAGTGTGGCTGGAGAAAGAAAAGAAAGTGGTGATTTACAGAGCAATAAAATAGGGTAGATGAGCTAAGGAACAGTAATAAGCACAAACTGCTGTGTTAATTAAGCACTTCCTATTTACCAGGCACGCTGCAGAGTAAGCACAGGAAAAGGGTAGCCCTTGTGGTGGTGGTCGCCACTGACCATTTTTCACCATCTTATTTAATCCTCCTAATACCCCCATGAGGTAGGTACCATTGCCCCCATTTTGCACAGAAAGAAACTGAGGTCTGAGTATTACATGCCCAACGGCCAACAGTGGCAGATTTTAGACTTCAGTACAAGCTGGCCTTTCAAGGAGGTCATGCATCCTGTGTAAGCTATGCTGCTCCTCTGAGCGCTCTGTGCTCCCCAAGGGAGTCGGAGCTGTGGTTTTCCTTCACGGAACCCCCGACTGACAGCACAAGGAGGTATAGCTACACACAAAGAAGACCTGTTCCTGTAAGACCTGGGCACCCAGCTCCTCATTGCTTAAACTGAGTGAACTCTGCCTCTGCTCTCTTCTAGGGAGGGAGGCAGACGCCAGTCTTCCATTTTCCTGGCTTTGGGAAAACAGCTGTAGTTCACATGATGTTTTTATTTGGGGAGCAGAAAAATGAATGTGCTTCAGCAAACCACCCACACCCCTAGTTACGTAGGCTCTCTGTGCCTCTGTGTTCTCATCTTTAAAACAGGGATAATAAATTGCACCCGTACGCACTCATGGTATTTTGCTCACTCTTCTATTAATACAACCCTACGCAGGTGCTGTACATCAAAATGATTATAGAGCTCACACTTACTTTGTGTGCCTATCTCAGAGTGTAAGTTTTGAGAGTAAGGTCTAGGTCTCAGAATATATAGAACAGTACTCTGCATGGAGTAGCTCTACAATAAATGCTGAATAAGTTTGTTCAAAATTGAGTTCCCATCTCCGGCCTAGGCAGTCGATATTATCATCCTTTTCTCCATGGAAAGGGGCCTCAACAAATGGCCTATGTTTTTCTCACGACTTCTGTTCATCTTGTTTTGTTGGAAAGCCAAACAAAGTGTTCAGACCAGGAATGAAAGAGACTGGAACTATGAGCTTGTAAACCAAGAGAAAGGCACCATCCTAAAGACTTGATCGTAAATGCTGGATGTGGCAACTCAAAAAGTGCAAAAGGTATGTTCTAAAGGCCACATAAGCCTTATTACTGGGGTTCTATTAAAATAAGGGGAATAATGAGTACCACCTCTTGGTGGAAAAGTATTATGAAAAATAACTGCTTGGCTCCATAACCCAGATTAAGAGTCTATCAGAAAACTACTACATGGGGAGTAGCAGCAAGGACAGTGGTTTTCTGACATCTATTTAAAGTGAAGTCGTTGGTGGCCTGGACCTGCAGAACTGGCCACAAGTGGGTGGGGAGCCTCAGCCCCACAGAAGTGCCAAGTGAGCATAGGCTTGAACTGTCTGAGAAAAACAGTCCTCCAGTCATGCATTTATTCAGGCTGGTGAAAGAACTGCTACATATTACACCGCTTAACACAGAATGAGTGAAACCTAGCAGATGAGTTCCTCCAAAACCCAGACTCACTCTATACACTAGAAGAAGCTGGGACAAGTGCAATGTCCCACAAGGTGAAAATAAGATGGAGTTGATGGGATGCCACGGTTCTGTATTGATTTAACCCAGACTCTGTTAGTATCAGTATAGCACTCTAAGCACGATTTCAGGCAGCTACTCAATGTGAATTTATCAAAAAGGTGATGGGGGAGGGGGAATTTGAAGATGATGTGACAGGGCCAGGGTGATAGCTGAGCTCTTCTGCCACGACTAAACAAGTTTAAGGACACAATCAGCGCCAAAGATTTTTAACACTTTACCTACGTTTAGCTTTGCTAAGAACCCTAGGCAAAAAGGTTAGGATTTAGAAATACTACAGCTTAGTTCTACCTGGAAGGGTTACATTTTTAGATCTCTGGAACACATTTTTATTGGACCATTACACAAGATCAATCCCAAGGGACAGTATATTCTGCCAAATGTTAGAAATCTCACAGCAGATGATCTGTCTACCTCTGATGAAGGAAGAGTATGGCTTGCTCTTACAGACAACTAAGCAGAACGTGCATGGCCAGGGGCCACAGGTAGAAAGCAAGCACTTCCCAAGCATAAAACTAAAGATAGACTAAGATTATGAATGATTGGGGCACCTGGGTGGCTCAGTTGTTAAACATCTGCCTTCGGCTCAGGTCATGATCCCAGTGGCCTGGGATCGAGCCATGTTGTGCTCCCTGCTCCACTGGGAGGCCTGCTTCTCCCTCTCCCTCTGCCCCTGCTTGTGTTCCCTCTCTCGCTGTTTCTCCCTCTGACAAATAAATAAATAAATAAAATCTTAAAAAAAAAAGATTATGAATGATTTGCATCCTGTAAAGAAGGCATTTTGGTCAGTTACTGTGTATGTTTATCACTGATCACAGAAGTTATCCTTGACTAGTCATGAAAAAACTCTGCTGAAAGAATACGGTGGTTGATTTCACAGACACCATAGAAATTCCTCAGAAGTTGGCTGCTTCGGAATATTTCGAAACAGATTATTATAGCTGCTATTTTTAAAAGAAATATTACTTCATGGTTTTTACATTTATACATAGAACACGTTTTACAAGACTGCAGAATATAACATATTCTGGTGTCACCAGAAGTCCTGTCCCAGTAGTCACCAAAAGTCCTGCTGAATTATACTGCAGTTGTACTAAGAAAACAGTATTTGTGTTCTCTGGTAGGATACTGTATCTATACAAATCAAAGCAGCTAAAAATGTGCCCTCAAGAAAATGCTCATGTTATGGATCCTACCGTTTTAAAATTTTGGTACCAGTAATTTAAGATTTATACATTTTTTTGAATTATCAAGTATCTAGATTTACCAGATCTATTCTTGTTTTAATTTTCTCTAGATATTCTTATGGAAATAATTTTATATTTTTAACCCCATTATTATATTTTGGACACTGATGACCATATTTAGTTTGTGACTTAAGTTCTCTTTTATGCTGTTTATAAGTCAGTGGGACTATTTCTTTCTTTTTAAAGATTTATTTATTTATTTGAAAGAGAGAGAGAAAGTGGGAGGAACGGCAGAGGGAGAGAATCTCAAGCAGACTTTCCACTGAGCACAGAGCCCAACACAGGACTTGATCTCATGACCCTGGGATCAGGACCTGAGCCGAAACCAAAAGTTGGACACTTAACCGTCTGAACCACTCAGGTGCCCCAGGCCTACTTTATTTTTAGTAATATTTGAATTTCCTGAGAAGTTTATTTTGGCATTTTTTAAATTATTACATTTAAAACGACATTCTTCATGAGAAATCATTCTTAGTGATAAATTGTACATTTAAATATGAAGTGAATTGTTTCCCTTTAACCATCTATAATTTCTAACAATTGCATCTAGCTCATTGTATACATTGTAACATTTGGAAGCTAAAATACATATCATTATCCAATAAAACCAACATTTCTATAGATATAAACAAGTTTATTTGAGAATTTATATGCAAGGCAAAGTAACTAGAATAGCTACAATTTGAAAAAGAAGAAAGTGGGAGGAACCAGTCTGTCTGATGCCAAGACTTATTATATACCTACAGGAATCAAGATTGTGTGTTACTGGGGGAGGGGCACACAGGGAGATCAATGGATTAGACTAGAGAAACTAGAAATCAATTCACATAAATAAAACAAACTGATTTTTTACAAAGTTGCAAAAGCAATGCAGTTGAGGAAAAATAGTCTTATCAACAAATAGTGCTGGAGCAATTAGACATGCGTAGGTCAACCTAAGCCTTTTACCCTTATACAAAAATTACCTCAAAATGGATCATGGATTTAAATTTAAAATATAAAGCTATAAAACTTTTAGGAATAAACAGAGAAAATCTCTGGAATATAGGACTAGGCAAAGAGTTCTCACACTTGAAACCAAAAGCACAATTCATAAAAGGAAAACTGATAAATTACACTTCATCATAATTACTTTTGCTCTGCAAAAGACCCTGTTAAAAGGGCAAAAAGACAAGCTAAGAGTGGGAGAAAATATCTGCAAACTACATATCAAATAAACAGTTAAAGACATAAAAGACAGCCCAAGTAGAAAATGGTGCTGTGCTGATCCAACACATGACTGTGTTTAGAAGTACTAAGGAAGGGACGCCTGGGTGGGCCAGTCGGTTAAGCGTCTGCCTTCAGCTCAGGTCATGATCTCAGGGTCCTGAGATCAAGTCCCACATCAGGGGGAGCCTGCTTCTCCCTCTCCCTCTTCCTGCCACTCCCCCTGCTTGTGTGCTCCCCCTCTCTGCCTTCTGTCTGACAAATAAATAAATCATAAAAAAGTACTAAGGAAGCGTTCCATTAGGATGCTGGAGATTTGCTGTGTGTTCATTGTTGCTGTTTTTCTGTGTATGTGGGAAAACACAGCCTTTCAGTCCCCTTACTAGTTAAGGGAATTTCCCATTTTGTGTGAGTCTAGGGGAAAGGCAGGGTCCTAAACCCCCCTCCAGAAGTGGGAAGGGACCAGACATTCCCCATCACTACCCATTAACAAGGTGTTGGGCCCATGACCCACTCCCAGCCCATAGCATACTCCAGTAGCCTAGGACTTCATCAACCTGGAGAGAGTGACCCAAGGAATGGGACAGTCACAGATTTTCCAGTGGTAGTGGTGACTCTGATTTGTTCTCTGCTGCCAGCCTCCCTTGGGTCTTGCCACCTAATTCATAGGTGGATTTAAGTTTATTATATTATATTATGTTGTTATGTTATAGTATTATATTATAAAATAACGCATTCATGTGATTTAAAAATTAATATCAGTAAACAAGCAACCCCCTCCTATTCTTCCCAGTCTCACTCTCCAGAAGGAAACCCGATTAATGATTTCTTGTGATGTATGTTTTGATGTTGGACATTGTGATGTCAAACTCCCCTCATCCAAAAACTTCTTTATCTTAAAAATACCACCATCAAGTGCTCAGGAAGTGACCAAGTGATCCAAGTGAAACATTAGCTAAGAAATGGACACAGTAACACTGACCCCAGTAAGATGGTCCAAACAGCCAGGGTCAAGGTGACCCACTTCAGTCCCTGGCAACATAGTAAGACACTCCCAAGAAAACAAGGTTAAAAAAAAAAGGCATTGATTCTTATCTTATGAATGGAATACACAGGGCTAACTGACACTCCTCCAATACACATACCTGTGGAGCAGTAGGATTTTACTCAGTCTAATTCTGTTGCTTACCTCAAGTACCTAAAAACTGCCTGGATCTCCGTTCCAATGAGCTTATAATAAAAACCTCTCAACATATCATTCTGGAATGGTCTTACCAATCTGTATCTAACTTGACATAAACTGAATTCTATACTTAACCTTCAAATTCTGGTCAAGGAACATCTGAATAGATCCAGCTCTTCTAACTATTCTGATATCTGAAGAGTACCTTAAAGCAGAGGCTCTCAAACAAAGCATCAGCTTCACCTGGGAACCTGAAAGAAATGCAAGTTCTCAAGCACTGAATCAGAAAATCCTGTGTGAGGACGCCTGGGTGGCTCAGTTGGTTAAGCGGCTGCGTTCGGCTCAGGTCATGATCCCAGGGTCCTGGTATCAAGTCCTGCATCAGTCTCCTCGTCAACAGGCAGCCTGCTTCCTCCTATGCCTGCTCTGCCTGCCCCTCCCCCTGCTTGTGCTTGCTCACTCTTTCTGACAAATAAAATCTTTAAAAAAAAAAAAAAGAATCCTGTGGGTGTGACCAAGTGTGAGAACCGCTGCTCCAAGCCTTACAAACTGCAAAAATCAAAATATACTTTTGAGGGTTAAGGAAATCGGGGAAGGGAAGAGAGTCTTCTCACTGCGTTCTACATCCCCAAAGATGGCTCTCTTCATCCTTCGCCCTCTTTCTCTTCTTCCTGGCATTCTGACTGCTTCTTTTGGAAATCAGCCTCTAACCAGAGGAGGGTCTCTGCTATGTGGCCTCCCAGAGTTCTCTGAGAGGAGGGCTGTGAAGCTGCACAAGGCTCCTAGGAAAGCATTATCAAAGATTACCACGATATGAGTCATGTTAGAGCTAATCAGTGACATCCATCATGAGCTTAAGAAATGGGGTGTGGGAGGTGGCATCTATCATGTGTTTGATTCTCCTTACTGTATCTCCTGATAGGCACATGATGGTTGTGACTTGGTCTTCAAAGGGCACTAAGTTCAGTCCGCTGGGAGATAATAGTCATCTAAGTTTCCTCTTTGGTGTTCCTTCAGGACAACACACTCTCCAACCCAATGATGCACATTAGAATCACCTGGGGAGGGTATTAAAAACCCTGATTCCTGAAATCCACCCCCCACCCCAAGAGGAGATTCTGATGCAACTAGTTTGTGGGGTAGGGAGAGCATCAGTATTCTTCAGAAGTTCCCCAACTAATTCTAATAAGCAGCCAGGACTGTGAATGGTGGCAACCCCAGTATTTTTCACAGTATGGTGGCCAAGCCAGCATATTAACATCATCCAGAAATTTGTTAGAAATGCAAATTCTCAGGCCCCAACACTGCCTTACTGAATCAGGAATTCTGGCAGTGAAGCTTAGCAATTTAACAAGCCCCCCAGGTGATTCTCACTCACAATAAAGTTTGAGATCCATGATTATGTCCTGTTTACACCTTTGTTTAAGAACCTTCCAGCAGGAGATTCTGGAAAAGCAACTGACAGCTCTATCTACATTCAAGATCATGGTTTACTGTTTTTAAAGAAAAAAAACAACTTTCTTACTCTTATAGGCCAAGGCAGCTAATAATAACCCCAGCTTGTCTTTCACTTTAGATATCCATGGAAGGTGTTAATTACTGTTTCTGTCTGCCTTAAACATTACATCATAATTCTAACCCGGCAATTCCTGGAGTATATTTGTGAGCTGCTGAATGATTTTAAAAGTGTCACAGTGCTATGGGGGAACAAGTCAAAGCAAGCCATGCTGGGCATAGTAGAAAATGGAAAGGTAATGAAATATTATTTGGTTATTTTCGTCACCAAAGTGGAAATGCTCTCCAGGTTTGTAGATGGAGCAATGTGGGGGAAGAAACCTACATCATGACTAAGGAGGAAGTCGTTTGGAGGTCTCACGTATTCTGGGTGCTAACCTTTCCTTTGAGCTGAATTCCCTTTCAGAAAAAAAAATCCACTGAAGAGAGGGTCCTGTGGCAGTGTATATCTAGGCAGGAACTATTAGAGAAAGAACCACAGCCTTCTGTGAGCATGATGTAGAACTCTACTGAAGACAGTATGGAAGGGCCCAGCAAGGATGAGGAGGAGCAGTCAGGGCCACATGCACAACACTCAGGCTCGTGCCTGAAAAGTGCCGTGCTCCTACACAGTCATCCTAGAACCGGAGAGTTGTGTTACGAGTCCACTTGGTGTTAAATATCATTCTATTCTGCAGAACTTGGTTCCTTTGGCCTTGTTGCAAGACTTTTTCACTTTATGTTTGAGTACTAAGACTGAGGTAGTATATGGCTTGCCTCCAAACCCAGGGCAAGTGTCAAAGCCAGCTTCATTATGCCCTCAGTGGATGGAGAAATCCTGAGATCAGGGGGCCCAGGGTAGAAATGAATCTGCAAGCATCTTACGTTGTGTTTAATTGTTTCATAATATGCATGTTCCCCACAATAAAATTAACTTCTTTTTAGATTATATACTAACATGTATCCTGGTTAAAAAAGTTTTTAGTAATCTAAACAAGCATAAGCACAGGGAAAGAGAAAAATTAAAAAAGCACAAGGACAAAAAGCATTGAAGTTCTACCACCTTGAGATAACTTCTTCTCATATACCTCTTCCCAACTATACCTCTGCATTGATATATCAGTATGGCCATTCTTCAAAAAATTAAAGAATACCATACATCCAGCAATGTCACATCTGAGTATATACCCAAAAGAATTAAAACCAGGGACTCAGGTATTTGTATACCAATGTTCACAGCAACATTATTCACAACAGCTAAAAGGTGAAAACAACCCAGATGTCCATCAATGGGCAGAGATAAACAAAATATGGTCCACATATACAGGGGAATATTATTCAGCCTTAAAAAGGAAATGCTGACACATGCTACAACATGGATAAAGACATTACGCTAGATGAACTAAACCAGATACAAAAGGACAAATATTATATAGTTCCAACTATGTGACATACCTAGTAGTCAATTTAATAGCAGCAGAAAATAAAATCGCGGTTGCAAGAGGCTGTGGTAAGAGAGAAATGAGGCGTAGTTGTTTAATTGATATAAAGCTTTGATTTGAGAAGATAAAAAAGTTCTGGAGATGGATGGTGTTGAGGGTCGCAAAACAATGTGAATTCATGCTATTGAACCGTACTCTTAAAAATGGTTAAAATGGTAAATTTTCATGTTATGCATATTTTACCACAAAAAATTTTAAAGTTGCAAAATATTACTGTTACTTCCTAAAAATTTTACCATATTTATCTTTTAAGTATCAGATGATAACAAAAAAAGGATAAGAAATTTTAGATGCAAAACTTCTTGGTGACTAGCTTCTAAAACTCTATAGACGTACTGACCAACTCCAATTAGGTTTAAATGAAAACACCACGAAAAAGTCCCTTGATAATAATTGCGACTGCACCCCGTACTTTAGAAGTATAATTTCAGTGGCTGACGCAATACAGTAAATTCTCCCTCTGTACAGAATATTCAAGAAAACTTGTATTTCTTCTTACAATAAATATGAAGCCTACATCAATACCTTGGATTGCAGTGGTCACTAGCCAGCAATAAATCATGATGAATTAACCAATAAATAGCCCTGTGGTAGACTAATTATAATACTTAGACTATAGATTATGAGACCTGGATATATAATTCACTTGTGGAGAGAAGATTAGCACAAATAAACCAAGAAAGTTGTAACAAGATAAAAATAAAATCCTTACATAGAGAATATATGGTGCATCCCTTCCCCTTTTCCCAAACTTTAATCTCTGGCAGCATGGTCTCTCTATTTTCCCAACAAAAGAGTAGGGCATTTCCTCATTTGTCATAACAGCCTCTGCTAAGAACCAAAAATATCCCTCAATAAGCCTCAACTTTGGGTACAGCTCCTGTCACTTTCAAATCGGCCTTTGGAAACCAGTGTTATTATCTGGGAATCTGTGAAGGTGAAGAAGGCATCACTGACAGAAACGACATCCTAATAAAGATTTCCTTCCCTCCTACAAAACTGAGACGGGGTACTGAATCTCACCGCCAATCATACAAGTGAGGAGAGCAAGACAGAGAAGGAGCATTAGGTAAAATAAGAAAAACAGAGAAACTTCTAAGACAGTGGTTCTTACCCTTGCCTTCAAATTGGAATCTCCTGGGAAGCTTTAAAGACATACTCATGCCTGTGTCTCTCCCTCACCCTGTCTTTCCCTATCAAGATTATAATTCAATCTGGGATTGTGATCTGGACACTAGAATCTTTTTTATAAACCCACCACATGACTCCAACTTCCAGCCAGGGCTGGGAACCATTGCTTTAAGGGAAGGCAAGTTTTCTCATCCTTAGGTCAGTCTTTCAGGACCCTGGCTGGGCCCTCAATGAGCTGCGAAAGCTGATGACTTAAGAGTTAAAATAGTCCATGGGGCGCCTGGGTGGCACAGCGGTTAAGCGTCTGCCTTCGGCTCAGGGCGTGATCCCAGTGTTATGGGATCGAGCCCCACATCAGGCTCCTCCACTATGAGCCTGCTTCTTCCTCTCCCGCTCCCCCTGCTTGTGTTCCCTCTCTCGCTGGCTGTCTCTATCTCTGTCGAATAAATAAATAAAATCTTAAAAAAAAAAAAAGAGTTAAAATAGTCCTGAACAATTACTCTCCCATATGACACAGAAGATGTAACCATATTGCATCACTAGAGGGCGAAGTTTCTGCATTTTCAACATTTAATTAAGGTATTATTGCCTCAGGTTACTAATTCACTCAGGTTCCTCTCTTCCTTTAAAAAGGGGGTGGGGATGGATGATGATGTTTTAATGAAGATATGAAGTCTGACTTTCATGAATGACATTCTTTCCTATTTATAAAATCAGGGGTTTGAGAGGCTATTATTAAAAGAGCTCTGTGTCCTTTCATTTGCCATATGCCCCTTACCTAAAGGGTTTGTATTTTATAGGATATGCTGTTTTTACAAAGTGCATGACTTTGCTGTATAGCTTATGTTACCAAACAGGGGGTAACATTGTTGTTAGATTGTATCTAAGATCTGATTACTTTCTGTTTCAGAGAGTGAGATGATAAATGTCTCAGTTTTAAAATCATTTGATTTTTGGGGTGCCTGGGTGGTGCAGTTGGTTGAAGGCTCCAACTCCTGGTTTTGGCTCAGGTCATGATCTCAGCATCGTGAGATGGAGCCCGCTTGAGAGGGAGTCTGCTTGAAGATTCTCCCTCTGCCCCGCCCCCCACTCAAATAAATAAATCTTTTAAAAAAATCATTTGATTTTTATATCTTGAAGTCTGCATTTCTAACAACCTCCTGGGTGATGTCAATGCTGAGGCTGCTGGCGGAGCTTTACACTTAGAGTAGCGGAAGGTGGATAATCCAGTGGCAGACACGCAACTCTTTTGAAAATACTTAAAATGTGAATTCATGCTGATAAAAGTGTTTGTCTAGCCATCTATCTATCTATTCCCATGAAGACAGATCACAAACCCAGTGGATTACAATTGGCTGTATATCAGAATCATTTGTTTCCTCCTTAAATATGAAGTTTCTTAGTCCTAACCCCTGGAGATTATGATCAACAGGCCTAGAGTGGGACACAGATATTTGTATTTTTTTTTTTTTTAAAGATTTTATTTGGGGGGCGCCTGGGTGGCACAGCGGTTAAGCGTCTGCCTTCAGCTCAGGGCGTGATCCCGGCGTTATGGGATCGAGCCCCACATCAGGCTCCTCTGCTGTGAGCCTGCTTCTTCCTCTCCCACTCCCCCTGCTTGTGTTCCCTCTCTCACTGGCTGTCTCTATCTCTGTCAAATAAATAAATAAAATCTTTAAAAAAAAAAAAAAAATAAAGATTTTATTTGGGTTTTTTTGAACAGAGAGAGACACAGAGAGAGAGGGAACACCAGCAGGGGGAGTGGGAGAGGGAGAAGCAGGCTTCCCGTGGAGTGGGGAGCCCAATGTGGGGCTATCATGACCTGAGCCGAAGGCAGACTCTTAACGGACTGAGCCACCCAGGCGCCCCCCAGACATTTGTATTTTTAACAAGTACCTAAGAAATGTTGCTAGAACCCTCTGCTTTTAAAAAAAAGTCACTGTTCTTCAGAGTTTTTACTTTACAGATAAAGAAACAGAGGCCAAAAGAGGGGCAGGGAACTTTCAAAGTTAGTGACAGAACAAACCAGCATCTAGGTTCTCCTGACCCTACTCGATTGCGACACTGCTGCTTGTTCAGAGTTACCATGTGTCTTGATTCTAATTCTAATGCTATGTCATTGATGGATATTGTAACTAGTTTCCAAAAATGGCCCACAATGAAACACATCTCTGGACATTCACACCCATCCTGCATTCAAACTGGCTGGCCCTGTCACTTGCTTTAATAGGCAGAACGCTTTGGAAGTCATGCTGTGAAACTTCAGAGGCTGAGCCTTAAGGAGTTTTGCAGCTTCCACATGCTTCCATCATGGAACACTCCACTTTGGACCTAGACATCATTCCAGGACGAAAGAAGCTCAAGCAAACACATGGAGAGGTCTCCATGAACAAGAACCAAGGCCCAGGTCCACATCCTCAACTGAACTCCCAGCCAACAGCCCATCACTAACTTGCCATCTATGTGAATGTGGCTACTTTGGACCTTCTAGCCATCCACCCCAGTGGAGCTGAACTGTCTACTCACCTCTCAGAATGGTACAAAATTGTTGTTTCAAGACTCAAAGTTTGAGGCGGGTATTATACCACGAGAGATAGCTGAAAAGACAGGAGAAGAAATCTCTTACCTGTTAGGCTGGAAGGAGATTCGGTCATAGCCCGTGAGTTCACATAAGTCTTTCTCCAGCTCAAGGAAAAGTTGCTGATAACCTTGAGCTTGGTCCAGAGGCACAAATGGGTGGATGTTTGAAAATTCTTTCCATGTGATAGGCTGAAGAGCAACAGGGCAGAAACACATGCATATGTACAATTGTAATAGTAATAACAATACGAGCTTTAATGATGCCGAGCAGGATGAGTACAGCAACAGCTAGCACAAGAGTGTTTACTATGTGCCAGGCACTGTTTTACGTACTTTAAATACATTAATTCATTAAATCTCACCAAAATCTTACCAGGTGAGTACTGTTACTGCCTTCATTTTAGAAGAAAGTCCTAGAAAGGGAACTTAGACAAAAATATAAACTTCTTCTATCTTTTCAGGAACAAAAAGTCCCCCAAATAGATTTATATCCATGAAACCCAATGAGTTGTTTCAGGTATGGTTTACTTGAACTCTTAGACAGCACATATATTATTCTCTCTTCATTGAGCGGAACAAGACACAAACAAAAACAAATGGGGAAAATCCTTCCAATCACAACATAAAATGATTTCCTTTGCCTGATGTGATTTGTCATATCAGATGTGATTTGTCATATCAGAATAATCCTATGGAAAAAAAGGGAGAAGACAGTTTTGCTAAAATGCATCCTAGCCTAGTAGAGATACTTACTAACCACAAGGCAGGTTACACAAATCTTTTGTTGATACAAGAAATAAATGGAAACCTCCAGTCTCTACGCTTCTGGCACTGTGAATGGATTTCTAGAAAGAAGGCTTAAGGTTCTGAATTTTACTGAGCTTAACAACTACCAGCTGACAAAGCTTTTTACATTGCAGATTTAAAAGGGGGCATGGGGGTGCATGGGGCTGGCTCAGTCAGTAGACATGTGACTCTTGTCTCAGGATTGTGAGTTCAAGCCCCACACTGGGTGTGGAAAGTACTTAAAAATAAAATCTATAATTCACGTCTGCCCGGCATTTGATCATTTCGCATCGTCGTAAGGAGCAGGGAAGGACAAAACATGGGTATGAAATATGTTTTGGATGTTGCCAATACTTTGGTACAGGAGCGAAGTCATCACCCTGGGATTGCCTGCTAACTTGGGCCTGTCAACAATACTGCAGTACAGACACCTGGAAAACCTGAGGCTCGTGCTCACCACCCAAGCAGCTCTGGAAAATGAGGACAGTTTGTTCAGCCTCAACAAGATCCACTATTATTAAACAGGCCCAACAACTCTATGTGAACTTGCCCAAATTTAAAGAACCAGCTACACACCATAATAGAGAAGTACGTGGGCCCATGTAGAAACTATGAGAATGAATGTTCCAGTGCCCAGAATGGACAACGTCCAGACTGGGAGTTAAGATGGCAGAGAAGTAGGGGACCCCTTTTTCAGCCGGTCCCCTGAGTCGAGTTGGATAGGTACCAGACCAGCCTGAACATCCACGGAATCAGCCTGAGATGCAGGAAGATACATCTGGATCTCTACAAATGAACATCTCCAGCGATGAGTATTGAGGTATGAAGTGGGGAGCCATGAAGCCACACACAGATATCAGAAGATAAACGGTAGGGGGAGGAAGCCGCCGCGTTTGGGCACCAGGAGGTGGCAGCCACCTGTACGGGGGAGCGGGCTGACTCACAGACCGGCACCTGAGAGAGAGCAGACTGAGACCGTGAGCCGGGACACGCGCACGACCAGACTGAAACAGAGCTCCGGTGCGCTCGCTGGAACCAGACTGAGACCGGGACCTCTGGAGCGTGCGGGGGGAGCGGGGGGCTGGCGGTGTTAGAAACACAAAGGACAGAGACGCACCGGCCCTGGAAGTGAGGGCTGGGACACCAGGTGTGGGGTGCACATCCCAGCACGCTGCAGGGTTGAGCAGCACCAACAGAAACAGAGTTAAAGCGGCCAGAACATCAGAGGAGAATGGTCTGTGATCCCTTTGTTCTGAGACAGAGGCTGAGATTTGGCCGCTGCTGCTCTGACTCTCAGAAGAGGCACAGCAACCTGCCAGGGAAAGCCACCAGAGAACAAAAGCCTGGAAATACCAGCTCACAGTGTGCCCATCCCCATTCCCCCTCGCAGGGGACACGGAGACTCTACCCAAACAGGGTTGCTTGAGTACCGGTGGGGCAGGCCCCTCCCCCAGAAGGCAGGCTGAAAATTCAAGAAGCCCACATCCCTAAGGTCCCTATAAAACAAGGGCACACTGCCTGGGTCCCGGTCAATAATTTGGGCTCTGTGCAACCCCGCAACCTCTCCTCATCAGAATGACGAGAAGGAGAAATCCCCCCCCAGCAAAGAAAAGAAAATGAGTCTGTGGCCTCTGCCACAAAACTAATGGATATGGATGTAACCAAATTATCAGAAATGTAGTTCAGAGTAACAATGGTCAAGATGATGTGTAGACTTGAAAAAAGTATTAACGAAAATGTGAATGAGAATATAGAATCTCTAAGGGTGGAAATGAGAGCGAATCTGGCAGAAATTAAAAATGCTATGAGCCAAATGCAGTCAAAACTAGAGGCTCTGATGGCCAAGGTAAATGAGGCAGAGGAACGTATCAGCGAATTGGAGGATGGGTTAGTAGAAGACAAAGCTAAAATAGAATCTGGACTCAAAAAAATCCAATCTCAAGAATGGAGGTTAAGGGAGATTACTGACTCAATGAAACGTTCCAATGTCAGAATCATCGGCATCCCTGAGGGGGTGGAGAAAAACAGAGGTCTAGAAGAGATATTTGAA
>NC_048224.1:632303-632891 GCF_002007445.2 Ailuropoda melanoleuca
AAGCATTCGTGTCCAAGAGGCAGAGAGGACCCCTCCCAAGCTCAACCACGACAAACCTACGCCACGTCAAGTCATAGTGCAATTCGCAAATATTAGATCCAAGGATACAATATTGAAAGTGGCCAGGGCAAAGAAATTTCTCACGTACCAAGGCAAAGTTATCAGAATTACGTCAGACGTGTCTACACAGACCTGGAATGAGAGAAAGGGTTGGGGGGCACTTTTAAAGCTCTTTCAGAGAAAAACATGCATCCAAGGGTCCTTTATCCAGCAAGGCTGTCATTCAGAATTGATGGAGAAATAAAGACCTTCCAGAATCGCCAGTCATTGACCAATTTCGTAACCGCAAAACCAGCCCTACAGGAGATATTAAGGGGGGGGGGTTCTCTAAAAGTAAAAAGGCCCCAAGAGTGATACAGAACAGAAAGTCACAATCTATAGAAACAAAGACAAGGGCAACATGGCATCATTAAAATCATGTCTCTCAATAATCACTCTCAAAGTAATGGCCTAAATGCTCCCATAAAACGCCACAGGGTTGCAGATTGGATAAAAAGATATGACCCATTCATTTGCTGTCTACAAGAG
>NC_048224.1:632991-633070 GCF_002007445.2 Ailuropoda melanoleuca
ACGGAATGGGAGAATATATTTGCAAATGATACTACAGATAAAAGACTGGTATCCAAGATCTACAAAGAACTACTCAAAA
>NC_048224.1:633095-633308 GCF_002007445.2 Ailuropoda melanoleuca
AATGGGCAGAAGACATGAACAGACACTTTTCCAATGAAGACATACAAATGGCTAACAGAGACATGAAAAAATGTTCAAAATCATTAGCCATCGGGGAGATTCAAATCAAAACCACACTGAGATACCACCTTACGCCAGTTAGAATGGCAAAACTGACAAGGCAAGAAACAACAATTGCTGGAGAGGATGTGGAGAAAGGGGATCCCTCCTACA
>NC_048224.1:633527-633696 GCF_002007445.2 Ailuropoda melanoleuca
TTCAACAGATGACTGGATTAAGAAGATGTGGTCCATATATACAAAGGAATATTACTCAGCTATCAGAAAGAATGATTTCTTCAACATTTGCTGCAACATGGACGGCACTGGAGGAGATAATGCTAAGTGAAATAAGTCAAGCTGAGAAAGACAATTATCATGTGGTTTC
>NC_048224.1:634111-774786 GCF_002007445.2 Ailuropoda melanoleuca
AACGAATTCTCAACATTTGCTGCAACATGGACGGCACTGGAGGAGATAATGCTAAGTGAAATAAGTCAAGCTGAGAAAGACAATTATCATGTGGTTTCTTTCATCTATGGAACATAAGAACTAGGAAGATCGGTAGGGGATGAAAGGGATAACGAAAGGGGGGGTAATCAGTAGGGGGAATGAAGCATGAGAGACTATGGACTCTGAGAAACAAACTGAGGGCTTCGGAGGGGAGGGGAGTGGGGGAATGGGATAGGCTGGTGATGGGTAGTAAGGAGGGCCACGTATTGCATGGTGCACTGGGTGTTATACGCAACTAATGAATCATCGAACTTTACATCAAAAACCAAGGATGTACTGTATGGTGACTAACATAATATAATAAAAAAACATTTAAAAAATAAATAAATAAATAAAATCTACAATTAAACAAATAAATGGGGGTTAGGAAGGCATGAATATTATATATTTAATTATTTTAGTTTAAATTCAATTAATTAACATAGTATTAGTTTCAGATAATTTTACTCATAAATTTAAATGATCAATTTGCAATAAAATCGGGGTTTCTCCCAAGTTTACTGAATAGCAAGGTAAAGATGGGGTGCCTGGGTGGATCAGTCAATTGAGCAGCTGCCTTTAGCTCAGGTCATGATCCCAGGGTCCTGGGATTGAGCCTCACATCAGGCTCCCTGCTCAGTGGGGAGCCTGCTTCTCCATCTCCCTTTGCCCCTCCCTGTCCCACTTGTGCTCTCTATTTCACTGAAATAAATACATAAAATCTTAAAAAAAAAAAAAAGGAATAGCAAGGTAAAGAATTATTCACGTAGTTATTAAATCACAGTCCCAGTAGCGTTCTTAAGTTATCTATTTATGTATAAGCTGGAATACTGCTCCTACTAAGTTCCCTCTTAAGAGAAATGTCCTACTTACTGCGAGTTCAGATGAGCTGTTGAGCTTCATGGTACAGGACCCCTTTAAGAAGCACATCCAAAATGTATCACGTTAGTGATTTCCTCTTGACCCTCTGATCCCCCACATGGCCACCCCTTCATCCCTCTTTTAGCATATTAGCTGCAACACAAAGAGGTCGGGCCAGGGTTAGGGTTAGAAGTAGAAATAAAGACAACAATTACCAGAGGAATCATGCTGTGAACAAGGGAAATGTCTTTGTTTTCCAATTTCTTCATATATCGCACAATATTTGTTTCTGAGTGATAGCTGTGAACACAAAACACATGATTTGGGCCATTATAATGAGATAAAAGTCCATATACATCCTCCTGAGAGAGAAGACACACAGATCTACCTTCAAAATACAGATCAAATTGAGCCATGGGCAACATGTCAACAAAGCACCAGAGGGAACACCCATGAACCTCAGGGGATGCAGTAGGACAAGAAGCTTCTGTGGGCAGGAGAGGAAGGTTGGGAAGAAGAGTATGTGGAGTTCCTGGGTATGAACTTCAGCCTAGCAACCATGCATCCACAGTCCTCTCTTCCTGACAAGTGGGCTTAGGGGTTACACTGCCAACAGAGCAGAGCCACCAGGAGGTGGCTTTGCCAAAATCAGGAATGGAATCCTTATGGCGATGGTTATTAGTGAGCCATGGCTGAGCCACAACAGCCCAAGCCATAACATAACTGGATCCAGAAGCCACTCTCTAGGGGCGCCTCTCTCCAGTCAGTGGAGCCTCCCACTCTTGGTTTTGGCTCAGGTCATGATTTCATGGATTGTGAGATCAAGCCCCATGTCAGGCTCCATGCTTAGTGGGAAGTCTGCTTGAGATCCTCTCCCTCTGCCCCTCCCCCAACTTGCACACTCTCACTTGCTCTCTCTCTCAAATAAATAAATAAATCTTTAAAACAAATTTTTTTAAAAAGCAGCCACTCTCTATTTTATTCCCAAGCCACAGTACACAATGCACACCACCACACAAACCTGTTGAACACCTGATGTGTGAGGAAAGAGCTAGTTCTCTTGAAAGCAGTCCCCAGAATACCTCTCTGCTCCTCGCCCATTCCTTCAGCAACCAGCTCCTATGTGGAGAGACCACAGAGTAAACAGTGGAAAGCATGCCTGGAACCACATGTGGAGATCCAAGCTTCTGGTCGGCATGTATCCCAACAAGGCACTAGAGATCTACTACCACTGCCCAACCCCCTGGCATCTGGCATGGGGGGGGAGGGTAACAGGTATCATGAATTGTGCCAATTTGGAAATTCTCTAGAGCACCATTTTAAAGTTCTATTGACCTTTGCCACAGGAAAAGAGGAAAAATGACAATTTTTATTGCCCCCTGACTTCTCCTGCATGTTCCTTGAGTAATGAAACAAGTTCCAGTAAGTTATTTTAAAGGGCTATCAAAAAAGTTATGATGAGGGTGCCCGGGTGGCTCAGTCACTTAAGGATCCAACTCTTGATTTCCGCTCAGGTCACAGTCTCAAGTTTGTGGGATTGAGCCCGGCTTCTGGCTCCACACTCAGTGGGGAGTCTGCTTGATAGTCTCTGTTTCCCTCTCCCTCTGTCTCCCAACTCCATGCGTGCACTTGATCGCACGCTCTCTCTCTCAAATAAATAAATCTTAAAAAGAAAAACAGTTATGATGACAAAACTCAAGTAAGTATTCTCACATGACAGTGCTTTTATCTGTGATAACAATTCTAATAAAATACAGGTGCGCCAAGACCATTCAGTCGGCAAAAGAATAATCCCTTCAACAAACAATGCTGAGATAAGTGGATATCCACAGGCAAAAGAATGAAGTTGGACCCTTACCTTATACCATATACAAAAACTAACTCAAAGTGAACTAAGACCTAAATTTAAAAGCCAAAAGTTTAAAACTCTTAGAAGAAAACACAGGCACAAATCTGCATGATCTTGGATTTGGCATCTTGATTTCTCAAATATGACACCAAAAACATGAACAACAAAAGAAAAAGTAAATAAAGTAGACTTCAATTAAAATTAAAAACTTTTGCATATCAGAGGACACTACCAAGGGTTAAGAGACAACCCACAGAATGGGAGAAAAATGTTTGCATATCATATCTGGTAAGTGCTTAATATCCAGAATATATAAATACACGGCTTGTTCCTCATTCTGCCCCAGGCTGATAGTACAGCCATCTTGAGCCCTCAGTGGGCGCTCCATAAACGTTCCTTAAATGTATGGAAACTGCGGTTAAATTTAACGCAGAGTTCTAGGGAGAAGCTGGCTTAGTCACTCCTATTTATTAATTAAGGCTTAAAAAAGAACAGTGTAATACCTCTTTGATGATTTACAACTGTCATCTGGTACTGAAGTCCTCTCTTGAATAGTACACAGACGACCAGGATGGCACCATTAAGCACTCCGGAACCTATTACTACTTGTATAGGAAACGTTTCCTGCCACTGATTCATTCAACAGTATTGACTGAGTGCTTCCCATGCACTGGGCCCTGTAGAGTGCTGTGAGTAACATCTTGCCACAGGTTTAGGTAGCTACTGACTGCTCTCTCTATCATCTTCATTCCATGCCCTGCTATTTCATTGCTGTAGAAAACCAGTCACACTGAACTGCCCCTAGCTCACATTGTAAACTTTCTCCTCTAAGCCTTTATTGTTGCTTTTCCCAGTGTCTGGAACATCTCTGGCCCCACCCTCCTTGTTCTTCAATCGTGCCATCTTAGATTGAATAACTCCTACCCATCATCATTCAGAACTCAGCTTAGGACAATTTCTCCAAGTCTTGGTGAGAAACTCCTCCTCTGTACTCACAGAGCATCTTCAGACATCACCTAGCATAACATATCACCACCTGGATTTTAATCTTGTGCATGTCTGAGTCTCCATTAGAGTATAAGCTCCGTCGGGGTAGGAATCATGTCTAATTCACCACCATCCTCAGAGCCTAGCATACTACCTGCCACATATTAGGTGTTCAATAAATATATTACATGAATGAGTATTTTCCCAGAACTGACATAAGCAAGACACCAATGTCACAATTCTCCGTATTAGGGATAGTTTCAATTAAACACCATTAATAATCCTCCCACATAGCCTGGCCGCAAGGTCCTAGTTAGGGCCCACAGCAGTGAGCACCAGCTAACAGGGATGGTCAGTTGCATAATTTTAACAGCAGGCCACCCAGTGTCACACTTGGAACCACAAGAGGCAAAGTCATCTTTGACAACACCTCAAACAATCACTATGAGAAATCCATCTTCTTAATTTACTTACTGCAGACGATTCACAGCCAAAGATCCACAACAAGTCATCCAGATCTTTTTCATTGACTGTTTCATCAAGAGAAATCCCAAGCTACAGAAATGAAAATGAAAGGGAAAACATCAGCCCTAAACACCAAGACCAGTCAGAGAAGCCCCGGAGGTCAAGGGGAGGAAGGTGCTGGATAAAACCCCCAGTTATTCCAAAATATCTGGGTGCCATTGTATCCAAGTTGGCCCTTGGGCTAGTTGAGTCCAAGACTTCACAAAGTTTAGAGTTTTATGAGCCACTTCTGGACTCTAGCAGTCTGGTGCCTATAGGTCACCCTATTGACATTAGAAATACTTACCCTTTTCTTCCCTTAACTTATTACATCACTTATTGTAGTCTTTACCTTCAACAGTCATATTGTGAAGGGTATTATTAACAAAATATGTGCCTAAGAGTCCCATACATGAAAACACAAAGTCTTAAGTAAAACTAAGAATGAATTGTCCTTTATTTGAAAGTCACCATGTTCCCGAGTGGGAAATAAAAATTGTTTAAAAAACATAGATTATGCCCAAACTTCCAATACTGATATTTTTAAAGAAGAAAACTTTTAATAAGAAAAGTCAGGACATTTTAAACTAGTCTAAATAAATGCAAAAGTTTTACTTACTGTGCCATCCTCAAAGAGCCGAAAATTGATTTGTCGCTGAGTGGCCCTGTCCAAGACCTCCTTCACTGAGCAGCCGCACTGAATCTTCAAAGTGTCAAAGAACAAGTCGTGCTGTAGCTGATGCCCTGCTCGCTTGAGACCTAGACAAGACAGGAGAGCCACCAGTCCCCAGCAGAGAAATCTGCTCCTCGGCCCCCAACATTTCATAAAGAAGTAATGAGGTAATTTTTTTTAAAAGATATTTATTTATTTACTTACTTACTTATTTTAGAGGGAGAGAGAGAGCACGAGCCAGGGGAGGGGCAGGGACCAGCAGACTCTGTGCTGAGCATGGAGCCCAACGCAGGGCTCAATCCCACGATCCTGAGATCATGACCTGAGCTGAAATCAAGAGTCGGATGCTTAACTGACTGAGCCACCCAGGTGCCCCAAGAGGTAAATTTTAACTATAGTCTGTTCCTGGTCTTAGCCAGTGTCGTTTTTTTTTTTCCCCAAGGAATTAAATGTTTATTACTATGTTATAGAATATTATGAAATAAATACATATAAAAAAAGAAGAAAAATCACCATAATCACCATCCAGAAATAATCGCTGGTTACAATTTGGTGTATATTGCTCTAGAATTGGGATGTGTGTGTGTTTTTGTGTGTGTGATATATCACATATATTTCTTTACACTTTGAAAAATTTGTAATGCATAAAGAACATTTTGCTTTTCTACAGCTCGATATCCATGTCATTATTGTTAATGGTGGTATAATATTCAAATATATGCATGTAACATATATCACTTGTTATTGGACATTTAGGCTGTTTCTAAGATGGTGGTATTATAAACAATGTTTTAATGGATACCCTTTACATCCTTACTTGATTACTTCCTTTAGATACATTTCTAGAAGTAAAATTTTTGATTCAAGCTGTAGGCACATTTTAAAAGCTTTTGATATGTACTGCTTACATGCCCTCATAAAAGTTATAACAACATGGGTGCCTGGGTGGCTCAGTCAGTTAAGTATCTGCCCTCACCTCAGGTCATGATCTTAGGGTCCTGGGATAGAATCCCACATCTGGCTCTCTGCTCAGTGGGGAGTCTGCTTCTCCGTCTTACTGTCCCTCTGTGTTCTTCCTCTCTCTAATATATAAATAAAAATCTTAAAAAAATGTTATACCAACATCAGCATTCTTCTTAATCTTTACCAATGTAATGGGAGACATACTTGTTTCAATTTACATTTCCTTAATAGTAAGGTTGAAATTTTATGTTTATTGGCCATTTATTTGTATATATGCTTCTTTTAAAATTACACTTAGGCACCTGGGTGATGGAGTCGATTAAGCATCTGACTCTGTTTCAGCTGGGGGTGTGATCTCAGGGTTGTGAGATTGAGCCCTGTTGAGGCTCCATGCTTTGAGACTCTCTCCCTCTCCCTCTGCCCCTCCCCCTGGTTCTCAACATCTCTCTCTCTCTCTAAAGTAAAATAAATAAATCCTAAAAAAAAATAAAACTACACTTAATGTCCTTTGTCCATTTTTCTCTGAATGATCATCCCTATTGTTTATGGGGTTGGGGAGTTAAGTAAGAGATCTCCATATTAAAATTTTTAACACTCAGTCTATCAGAAATGTTGAAATAGTTTCTTATTTGACTTTCAATTTTTTATACAGTATTGGACATACACTGAGTTTTCTATTTTACATACTCAGGTTTATCAGTCTTGTTATGCCCCCAAACTTTTTAAACAGATAAATTACTCACCTTCGGACAAAATCAAAGTGGCATTATGTACCCTCCTAGCAATATGCTCCAGCCCACGGGAACCATGGTAGATTGCAAACATGGCAGCCATGTTTGCCAAGAGAGCCTAAAACAACAAAAACATTTGAGGAATCATGTTCAACAGTGTGATGAAAACAATTAGTGGGAAGGAGTATTACTTTGACTTGAAATGCCAAAATTGAAAACAGGGACAAAAAAAATGATCAGATTTCCTGCATTCTCTATGATAGTGGGGGACCATTTATAACCTGCCTATCTCAGCATCCAAGACACCCTGGAGTCATAATACTAAACCTTCAAATTAGACCACTATAAAGGAGAAGTTTCATCCATGTAATATAATCATGCCACCCATAAGGGGGGAAGATAGGACTGTCTTTAAACACCGAAAAGCAGTATTTCATGTAGGGATACAGCGGAGTAATAAAGGTGTCAGGGGAAAAAAAGTGAGATCCAAGAATTTTATACTCAAACAGTTCAAGGATAAGAGCAACAAGCAGTTTTCAAATACACAAGAACTCAGGGAACACAATTCTACTGAGAACTTAAATAAAGCACCAGAAGCTGAATTTCAGCCAACTGACAGATGAATGGAGATTGTGCGGCAAAGGACTACCAAACATGAAACAGGGGACACAGGGGAATAAAACCAAAATGAATTGGCAGGATATGTATTAGAGAAAATCAGCACCTATTGGCTATTCCCCGTTCACAGCAAGGTCACTTTCTCAAAGATATCTCCCTTGACCACAGGACTGAGGTTTCACAAAAACATTTACAGGCAAGCGTGTGTTTTTGTGTGACAGAAAACAGAAAGGAACGGCACTGGAATCTCTCAGAGATAAGGTGCACAGACAGCTCCAGGGATGCTTCAGTGAACAAGTCCTGTATGGTGAACAAGGAAAGGACTCACCGTGATGGTATGTTGATTCAGGGAGGAGGATAAAAGAGGATAGCTAGGATAAGAGACCAAAATGAATAACAACGTGGCAAAAAATGATGGAGGTCCACCTCGGGCTTCTCTTCCTCTTGGTCCCATCCCTCATTTGCTTTATCACCCCAGATCCTGCCAATAAGCAATCTTCTAATCATGTAATATCATCCCTGCCCCCCAGGAAACCTGAGTCCCAACTCAGGTCTCAGATTTCTACCCTGCCCAGCCTACTCCATTCTCCCACTGCCGCTCCCATTTTACTGGTCTAGCACCATAAACTCTGAAGTTTTCAGTCCCACTAGTGACTTTTCTCCTAATATACTAGGTCAGGAGTTCAAGGTCATCTTCACAGCCAATCACCACAGAGTGGGAGGAGCACATGAGAAACACAGTGTTTTAAAGTAGGATGATATTCAATATTGGATCTATTTTGTTAGGTACACATTTTCTCAGCTAGGCTGCCGAAAGGAATCCATGGGATCACTGCAAAACAAGAAACAGCTTTCAAAAGAGAACTGTCAGAAAGGGGTGCCTGGGTGGCTCAGTCAGTTAAGCATCTGCCTTTGGCTCAGGTCATGTTCCCGGGGTCCTAGTATCAAATCCCACATTGGGCTCCTTGCTCAGCAGGGAGCCTGCTTCTCCCTCTGCCTGCCACTCCCTCTACTTGTGCTCTCTCTGACAAAAAAAAAAAAAAAAAACCAGAAAGTGAAGCTAACAGTCAATAAAGAAAATGCAGCTCAAAGGAAGACATCTGGGGCACCTGGGTGGCTCAGTGGGTTAAGCATCTGACTCTTGATTTTGGATCAGGTCGCAATCTCAGGATTTTGAGATCAAGCTCTGTGTCAGGTTATGCACTGGGCATAGAGCCTCCTTAAGATTCCCTTTCTCCCTCTCCCTCTCTTTCCCTCTCTAAAAGGAGGAGGAGGAGAAAGGGGGGGAGGAGGAGGAAGAATCTGAGAACACAGAAATAAACTTTCTTGGACCAAAATTCCCCAAGAGAGTATAGGTGCTCTACAGACTCTGTATAACAATTAGAAATAAATATAGAAGCACTATAACACCTTCCAGCTACGGAGAGGGCAAGTCAAACTATCCATGACACTGTGTACGAAAGTGCTTATGACTACTGCTGGGGAACAGAAACTCAGGCCTGGTATTCACAGAATCCTCTGGAATCCTCTTATCACAACAAACTTGTAGAAGGTGGTTCATGTCCCTTTTTAAGGTAGAGATGATTCTTTTCCACAAACAGGAGACTGGCCAACAAACTGATGACAAGTATAAAATCATTTTTAGAAATCCTAGGGAAGGCATTAGAACTCCAAAGGAAGTTCAGAGAAATAAAGACCACGAAAATTCAAATTTCCTGGATAATGTGGACAGACTTAATATAATTAATATACTTAAATAAAGTAATAAAAAAAAGAGTAATCAAAAGCTCATGATTAAGAGTTGCTCAAAATCATTAATGAAAAGGGAAATGCATATGAAAACCACAATGAGATATCACTTCACACTCATTAGGATGGCTATAACTGAAAAGACAGGCAATAACAATTGGTGAAACTGTGGAGAAATTACGACCCTCATACGCTTGTGGAGGGAATAAAAAAATGATGAAGCCACTTTGGAAAACAGTCTGGAAGTTCTTCAAAAAGTTCAATGCAGGTTAGTAATATGGGCTAGTAATTCTACTCCTGGGTATATATCTAAGAGAACTGAAAACATATGACCCCATAAAATCTTGGATATGAATAGCAGCTTTATTCAAAATACTTAAAAGTATAAACAACCCAAATATCCATCACTTGATGAATGGATGAACAAAATGTGGTATGTCCGTACAATGGGATATTATTCAGCCTTAAAAAAAAAGTACTGATTCATACCACAATATGGATGAACCTTGAAATCATTATGCTGAGTAAAAGAAGCCAGGCATAAAAGGCCACATATTGTAAAATCCCATTTATACAAAATGTCCAGAATAAGCAAATACATATACAAAGAAAGTAGACTGGTGGTTCCCAGGGGCTTCAGGGAGGGGAGAAGGATGGGGAATGATTGCTTCATGGGAACAGGTTTCTTTTTGGGGTGATAAGAATGTTCAGAAATGAAATGCTAGTGATGGTTGCACAACTTCACAAAAATACTAAAAACCACTGAACTATATACTTTAAATGGGCAAATTGTATGGGGAGTTATAGCTCAGTGAAAGAGTTAATGAAATGTAAATTATACCTCAACACAACCAACTTTAGAAGAAGCTCAGGAAAAAATTGCATGTGCTGGTAAAACCCAAGAAATAAGAAAACATAAAGAACAGGACATGGTGCAAACTCAGATATCTGTGAAATATCACAAGTTTATAGAAAGAATTTTAAAAAAGAATTCAATAACACACTTTCAGAGATTTAAAAGAAAAAAGGCTTCGTACCAACAATAATGCAAAATTAAGAGATCTCCAGTGTGGAGCCTCTTATGCTCAAGAGGAAAGGGGCAGCCATGAGAGCAAAGAAGCTGCTGAAGAAGGCTGGCAGTAAAGGCATTACTGTTCAAAGAGCATCTCAGAAGTTATCAGTCATCTTCTAACAAAAAAGGTTACTCGCATGCTTATAGAGAATGACACTGGAGTTATGAGCAACTGCTTTATGCCACCAATTATAAAAAGAAACTCATGAAAGGAAATAGACAATAGATAGCTGGAAGCTCTCCAGAATGAGAAGATAAAAATCACAGAAGACAGGGGCACCTCGGTTAAGCGTCCGAGTCTTGCTTTCAGCTCAGGTCATGATCTCAGGGTCCTGGGACTGAGCACATCGGGCTTCACACCAGTGTGGGGTCTGCTTGGGATTCTCTCTCCCATTTCCCTCTACCCCTTTGCCCCCCTCACTCTTTCTCTAAAATAAATAAATAAATCTTTAAAAAAATCACAGAAGACAAAATTGGGCTACTTCCAAGGCAAACATCGCTTTAATAATTGCTGAGAAAGACAGAGACCTTTGTTCAGCCCAAGTTCACCTGTAAAGTTAATTTCAAATATTGAAGCAGAAAACCCCTTAATCCATTTATAACCAGACAGACATGCTTTGGAAGAACATGAGCAGAAAGAGCAAGACAGGAGCAATCAGCTGCAGAGGAAGGAGAAGTATGTAAGCAGAGAATTCAACAAATGATGGGTAAACTACAGAAAGTAATGGCATCATATAAAGTTCAATTTGCTGTCAACAGAGGAAAAGCTCTTGACAGCTGGCTCCTTCCTGTGATAGTAGAAAAGCTTTTAGCTAAAAAGAAGCAGCCACATTCTTGAGGCAACAAATAAGACAAGAAAACCTACTCAGGAAACTAGTCCAAAGACCAATGGCTATAAAACCAAATGTAAGAAGACCCTATCATCTACTGCCCCCTTGGAGAGTCTTTCTAAAACCTGGTGGTGGTGCTTTGAGCCAATGCTCTGAGAGAGAAAAAGCACTGCAGTGCCCACTGAGGTGTTGGTGAGATCTCCTTCTCTCACCCTGAATGGAGAAGATGAACCTAGAATGGACTGGATGCTCAGGAACAGTCCTCCACCTAAGCCTAGAAACTGGCTGGGTCTCAAACACTACTCCCTCTGACCTGAGCCCTGGGCAACTTCCAGAATCATCAGGAACTTGGGACGCTCCTCTTCTTTTATTCCATCCTTTCAGGAATGCCTGTCCTGAGCCCCCAGTAAGAGTACCCCATGACCACCACCAACCGGTCAACTCAGTCATCCCCTCAAGCATAGTCACATTGCCTCACCACATTCCTAAAGCGCTTTCATTTCAACCCTAAGAGAAGGTGCCCAATCGCCCACTATGCATAATGGATCTGCCTGATCGCCAAGAATGCTAGAAACACTGAAGTATGACGTATATCCATACAGAGCTCCAGGAAAATACATTGTATTTTGGTTCTGACAAGACCACGGGGCTTCTGTACCAATAAGCTCACACCATTTCTGATGTACACACTGGTCAGCAGGTGATGAATGAATGAACAAACAATTGAGTGAATGCATGAGCAGCTCATTTCTGTAGATTATAAAGGATTCTGTGAGAAGGGCAGGCATGTGATCTACCTGGGCTGTACAGATGTTGCTAGTAGCCTTGTCTCTCCGGATGTGTTGTTCCCTGGTTTGAAGAGCAAGACGATACACTTCTTTCCCAGTGGCATCTCTGGACCGAGAATAAAACATCTAGTTAATACATATGCTCATAGCACCAAGGGTGGTCACAAATGGACCTGTTTCTTTCCTTCCCAGCTTGAAGGGAACCCAGAAAATGTATTTGGCTGCAAGGCCATAAAGAAACAATTCCTAAGCCATCCTGTTCTAAATAGGACTACTAATTTTTAATATATACTTTGAGGAAGGAACTGAGATATACACAATAAGACTAGCAACCTTGAAAGGAAACTTCCCAGGAATTACCCAGATTAATATAATGATGGTGAATGAGGATTCAATTTAAAATTAAATTTAGGGAAAATTAAATTTCACTATGAGCATCTCGGCAGACACAGAAAGAAGGGGAATATCTGACAAAGGAATCAACTTCTGCACTGGAACCTAAAGCAACTGTATGGCTACAAAGAAAAGGAATGTGTTGAATCAGTAAGTTAAACATCTGAAACTAGTATTACACTGTATGTTACTTGGGATTTAAGAGCTTAAAAAAACAATGTTAATAATCTTACCACTTATCTCTAAGAAAAATTTTCCTTCTTTCCTAATACAATTAAGAATTTGGATAGGGGCACCTGGGTGGTGCAGCAGGTTAAGCAACTGACTCTTGGTTTTGACCCAGGTCATGATCATACGGTCATGGGATTGAGCCCCGAGTAAGGCTCCTCACTCACTCTGCTTGAGATTCTCTCTCCCTGTCCCACCCACTCGTGCACTCTCTCTATCTTTCTCTCTCTCAAATACATAAATCTGAAAAAAAAAAAAAAAGAAAGAAAGAAAGGAAGAAAGGAAGGAAGAACTGGGGGACGCCTGGATGGCTCAGTCAGTTAAACATCTGCCTTCAGCTCAGGTCATGATTCCAGAGTCCTGGGATGGAGTCCCGAGTCCAGCTCCTTGCTCAGCTGGGAGCCTGCTTTTCCCTCTGCCTGCCACTCCCCCTGCTTGTGCTTGCTCTCTCTCTCTCTCTGACAAATAAATCTTAAAAATAAAGTATTTAAAAAATTTTAAAAAAGAATTTGGATAAAAAAACTCAACAGTCTTATTCTTTATTTCATCAAGCTCTGGGGTCCATTTTTCAGAAAGGTAAGAAGTTCGATATAAAAATCAGCAGACGGGTGTCTGGGTGGCTCGGTCAGTTAAGCGCCTGCCTTTGACTCAGATCATGTATGATCCCAAGGTCCTGGGATGGAGTCCCACATTAGGCTTCCCGCTGAACAGCGAGCCTGTTTCTCCCTCTCCCTCTGCCTGCCACTCCCCCTACTTGTGCTCTCTCTCTGTCAAATAAACAAATAAAATCTTTTAAAAAAAAGGTCAGCAGATGGGACACCTGGGTGGCTCACTAGGTTAGACATCTGCCTTCAGCTCAGGTCATGATCCCAGGATCCTGGGATCAAGTCCTATGTGAGGCTCCTTGCTCAGTGGTGGAGCCTGCTTCTCCCTTTGCCTGCTGCTTCCCCTGCTTGTCCTCTCTCTCTGACGAATAAATAAATAAAATCTTTTTTAAAAATCAGCAGACAATAATTAATATATTAAATTTTTTTTAATTAGAAAACTTTCTGTCTCATCTCGTCTGGTGAAGATATACCACTGAAAGAAACAAATGTAAGAATACTTGAAGAAACTTATTTTTATACTAAAAAGCGAGGTGCCTCTTGCTATTATGTGATAAGTTACATTTCCAAAATTCAAATTATTCACTAATATAGACTATTCACTTAGGCTAATAAGCCCAACTTCTATGAAAGGTCTAAAAGATCATGCTAAATTCCCCAGTAATAATCATGACAATCATCTAAATTCTTAATCTCAGGAGGTTTATCAGTGAGAAGCACTTAAGAAAGTACATTTACATTTAGAAATTACTAGAACAAACAAGTAGCAGGCCTCTGGGAAATAATGTGGATTACAATGTGTACCTGGTACCTCTCACCGTGCTTGTCTTTTACCTAACTGTGGCATGATAATGCTTTTGAGAATGAAAGTGGTTGAATATAAAACACACCTAAACTGTCCAGTCTTTCAATGCTTTTGTCAACCTAATTAAATTCACTTATATGACTTCAATACAAATATGTTGTAAATTATTGTGCATGGCCCAGTTAAATTCAGAGAAAAATCAACAACTTTTGTAATCAGAAGAAACAGGGAAAATAATAACCACAATCAAAGGGAAGAAACATAAGCTGCTTTACCTTGTTACCCCCACCATTCTCCCGGGCATCATCCTCACCAAGCTTTCTCTAACAGCAAAAAAGGCTGCATGAGGTCCGCCGTAGCCCAGTGGCACTCCAAATCTCTGTGAGCTACCTAGGGCGATGTCTACCCCAAATTCTCCAGGAGGCCTCAAGATACACAGAGCTAAAAGGTCAGTAGCACAGCAGGCCAGGCTCTAGAAAGGACACAAGAGAGAAAGTGGTGGTAGTTGTCACCTTCCCCTGAGAACAGTGAGAGAGTAGCAAATTCTCTGCAATATAAGCAGACAGACAGGGTTGTTTCATAGCCTGTGAATTCCATTTACTCACTGATTAATTCAAAAATAATTACTGAGGGGCACTGAGTGGCTCAGTCGGTTGATTAAGCATCTGACTTTGGCTCAGGTCATGATCTCAGGGTCCAGGGATTGAGCCCTGCATCGAGCTCCCCCTCGGCAGAAAACCTGCTTATCCCTCTCCTCTGCCCGCCCCCCACCTCATGCTCTCTCTCTCAAATAATTTTTTTCTTAAAATTTACGAAGTGCTTACTATGTGCCAAGAATTAATGAACAAAATAAACCTGAAAAAAAGGAGGCAGGAAGGAAAGAGTTCTACCATTCCAGGTGATACAGGTATGGAAGATAAGATGCATCAAAAAATCGTAATTCAAAGCCGGGACACACCTCTGTGGACCCCCACAAGGAGAGATTTGCCTACCCCAGTCTGATGAGCCCTCTCCACAAGATCTGTGAAGTCTTCCACCTTCCCCTCAGTGTCTGGATACTGGAAGAGCACTCCACTAACATCTTTCCCACTGAAGTCCATTTCATGGGGTAATTTCAGCTCAATGAGAACACCATTATATCTGGAAAGACAGAAGACAAAGAGCAATCATGCTTTTGGTTTTCAAGAGAAAATAAATCTCTTACAATTTATTTTCAGTGATATAGATTGCATTCATATTCTGCGTCCTTCCTCATTGCCCCCCAGCCCCACCTCATCCTGACACACACACACACACCCGCATCTCACACCTGACCTTCCAATGGTAATGGAGCTTCACACCACCTCAAGTGCTTCCAACAGCTTGGCTTCTGTTTCTTTCGTCCACCCTTACCACTCCCATGCCCCCTCTCCTGCCAGAACCTGCTCTTGAGAGGGTCAGGAACACGGCTTCCTAGGACTAAAGAACCAATTCCTGAAACTACAGAGCAGTCCCCACTTTCACCTGGGATCAGTTTTAGGTGAATGGAAAACCATCAGTAAGACAAAGAGAAAGACCTTTCTTAACTATCCAGTTCCAATCATATGTGAGAACACCCCTTCTGAAGGGATGGTGGTATGGGATTGGGGAATATTGCTCAATACTGACAAGAAGAAAGCAAACAAACACACTGGCAAGTGATGGTTGTGCTGTGTTGATCTGATTACAGCACTAAACAAATACAGTACACTTGCTTTCATCTACATCATGCCACACCTAGGTTTTATATGGATTCCCTATAACTATGTTTGCAGTAGTACACAATAAACTCTAACAACTGCGTGAGAATTCCATTTTTTCCTCTACTTTTCAAGCTTTCCAAAACATTGCTGAAATTATTTTAATATTTAAAATTTATTAAAAAAAAAAAGAAAACAACATGGTTACTCGATATAGAGCAAAGGCAACTAAAGCCATTTCTGTATTCTCTCCATTCTGACACATTTTACTTACTAAGCAAGATCTCAGGAAGAAAAGTGGGAGGGAAAGTAAAACTGAGCAACCTCAATTTAAATCAGGTTCACCTCTGACCAGTTTGGAAGTAAGAGGCGGAAACAACAGAGAGGAGCATGATATTATCCTTGAGTTCAAAATATGAATGAAATTAATTACTTGGCTCGAGTCTGGACAACAGCTATTGTCTGTGGGTGGCAACGGGAGTCAACAAAAAATCTCTTCCTCTTGTTGTGTCTGTTGAAAAGGAAAATCACATTCAAACATGAACATTAAAAGAAATCAAAGTATCTTCTAAGAATGCAAAGTGAAGGTGGTACTTAGGAAAACTCTGAGCACAGTGTAAAAAATGAGTCATTAATTCTACTGATCAGAAGTCTACCGAAATCCAATTTCAGTCGTTTAAAAAGAAAACCATACACCCAAAATGCAGTCACTTGTCCTAGGCTCATGTCACCAAACTAAAGCTTAATACATACCTGATTACAGTTTCTACCTTGCCCAGTAATATAATCGTAACTGGTCAGTCTAGAATTTCCTGGTAAGCACCAATGAGGTAATTCGCCTAATAAGACCCTTTTTGTCCCCCAAAGGAAAGTAACCTTGCTCTAAATAATCCCTTTTTTGTTTGTTTATGACTTCCTTGACACACCTTTAAAAACCTTTCCCTTTCAGGGCGCCTGGGTGCCTCAGTCCCTTAAGCATATGTCTTCAGCTCAGGTCATTATCCCAGAGTCCTGGGATCAAGCACCACAATTGACGCCCCTCTCAAATAAATAAAGAAAAGCTTTAAAAAAAAATAAAATAAAAACTTTTCCCTTTCAGACTGGACAGCAGCATGTAAAAGAATGAAACTGGACCACTTTCTTACACCACAAACAAAAATAAGTTCAAAATGGATGAAAGATCTAAATATGACACCTGAAACCACAAAAATCCTAGAGAAGAACACAGGCAGTAACATTGGCCAAAGCAACTTCTTACTAGATATGTCAACTGAGGCAAGGGAAACAAAAGCAAAAACGAACTATTGGAACTTCATCAAGATAAAAGGCTTTTGCACAGAGAGGGAAACAACAAAACTAAACGGCACTCTACTCAATGAGAGAAGACATTTGCAAATGATATATCTGATAAAGGGTTAGCATCCAAAATACACAATACCCAAAAAGCAAATAATCCAGGTAAAAAATGGGCGGAAGACATAAATAGACATTTTTCCAAAGACATACAGATGGCCAACAGACACATGAAAAGATGCTCAACATCACTCATCATCAGGGAAATGCACATCAAAACTATAATGAAATACCACCTCCCACCTGTCAGAATGGCTAAAATCAGCAACAACAACACAGGAAACAACAGGACTTGGCAAGCATGTGGATAAAGAGGAACCCTCCTGCACTGTTGGTGGGAATGTAAACTGGTACAACCACTGTGGGAAACAGTATGGAGTTTCCTCAAAAAGTTAAAAACAGAACTACCCTTTTATACAGCAATCACACTAGTAGATATTTACCCAAAGGATACAAAAATACTGGTTCAAAGAGACACACATACCCCAATGTTTATAGCAGCATTATCAACAACAGCCAAATTATGGGAACAGTTCAAGCGTCCATTGCCTGATGAATGGATAAAGATGCAATATATATGTATACAATGGAATATTACTCAGCCATAAAAAAATGAAATCTTGGCATTTGCAATGACATGGATAAAGCTAGGGAGTATTATGCTAAGCCAAATAAGTAAGAGAAAGACAAATACCATATGATTTCACTCATATGTGGAATTTAAGAAACAAAACAGATGAATGTAGGGAGGAAAAAAAGAGAGGCAAACCAGGAAACAGACTCCTTGCTACAAATGACAAACTGAGGGTTGCTGGAGGGGCATGGGTGAAGAATGGGCTAAACAGATGATGGGTATTTAGGAGGGCACTTATGATGAGCACTGGGTATTGTATGTAAATGATGAATCACTAAATTTTACACATGAAACTAATATTACACGATATTAACTAACTGGAATTTAAATAAAAACTTGAAAAAAACAAAATTAAATCATCAGATGTTTAAAAAAAAAGGGGGGGTGCCTAGGTGGCTCAGTCAGTTAAGCGTCTGCCTTCGGTTCAGGTCATGATCCCAGTGTCCTGGGACTGAGTCCCACATCAGGCTCTTTGCTCAGCAGGGAGCCTGCTTCTTCCTCTCCCTCTGCCCACCACTCCCCCTGCTTGTACTCTCTCTCTCTTTGTCAAATAAATAAATAAAATCTTTAATAAAAAAAAAAAAAGCCTTTCCCTTTCTGTAGCCCTTTGTTGCTCCTTTCTACTTGCTAGAGGGGATGCTGCCCAATTCACAAATTATTGAATAAAGCCAATTAGATCTTCAAATTTACTCAGCTGAATTTGGGGTTTTTTTTAACACCATTCCAACCCCATTTAGCAAAATCAATCTTAAACTGGCTTAAATTTTTAAATATGCTAGGAGTTAAAAGAAATAAAAACAGGGTAGTGACTGGGTACAAGTAGAAATAAAAGTAACTCTTGAAATAAAAACACCTGAGAATTTTATTGCCAAAGAAGCATTTAGACATTATCTAAACTGAATATCCTCAATTGACAGAAGATGAAAAGGATTCAGAGAAGTGACATGGGCAGGACCACACAGCTACTAAGAGACCTAAATCCTGGGAGTTTTCTAAAAGTTCATGATTTCAAGAAACGAAATTGATGGAGATTGTTAAGAAAACCATAGGCCCAAAATGGCATTTCTTCGGCCAGGCCCAGTCACCAAACCAGGTCTTAATACCTAAGTTAATTGCGGTTTTAACCTCCTCCGGAAATGCAGTCCTAACCTGTGAGTCAGGAATTTTCTGGTAAGCACAAAGGACGTAATCTGTCACATGCGCCTTGCCTTCTCCATCCACCAAAGGCTAGATGAGGTCAAATGTATAATAAGACCCCTGTCATTCCCCCTAAGGGAAGGTGATCTCGCCTGAAAACAATCTTTTCTTTTGCTTATCACATTCTTGCCCCACCCTCCTTCCTATAAAAAAACCTTTCATTTTGTACAACTCCTCAGGGAGTCTTTATACCTGCTAGATGGAATGCCATCCAATTTAAAAATTGCTTAATAATAAAGCTAATTAGATCTTCAAATATGGTCAGTTGAATTTTGTTTTTTAACAGGATACATAACAGTGCGTGTATCATGAGCACATCTGGGTAAAAAGGGCGAGGAACACGTGTATACTGTGCTATGCAATTAATTCCCCAGAAAGATACCCAAAGACCAGTTAACAACAGCTTTCTCAACAGCACAGGACTGAAACAGCAGGTTCCATTTCATTGTATTCCCTACTGTTCACGTATTTTTCCCAGTCTGAACAGGTATTTTTATAATAAACATAGATCTAATAGAGGATTAAGTAGAGTTGGGTAGATACAAAAGCGGTTCATCATCCAAAGCACAATGCTCTTCATAGTGTAAATCTAAATAAACTGGGAGAAAAGAGCCATCTGAGCCTAAATGACCTAGGATGGAAAACAAAAACACTGCTATTTTAAAGAACGCTTTCCTAAAGATAAAAACCACAAGGCTGCTTTTCAAGGGTCAGATTAAATGCAGGCTTGAAGGTAGGAGAATTAAGAGAGGAAGCAAATCAAGCATTTGCAGAGCTGTAGCTCATTAACTCAAATCAGTTCAGGGACCATCAACCAGCCCTCAGCTTCTCCAAGTGTGAAATGGAAGCTCTTAGAAAGAGGGGCAGCGGGAGATGAGAAAGCAGGAAGAATGTGGATAAGGATGAGATAAGATGAGAATGTGAAAAGCTGAGAATTGAGAGGCATTCCTTTCTGGCTGTCCACCCAGGATAAGAGGAAGAGCACGAGCCCACCGCTAAGGCTGCTTGGGAAGCAGGAAGAAGGTGGATAAGGATGAGATAAGATGAGAATGTGAAAAGCTGAGAATTGAGAGGCATTCCTTTCTGGCTGTCCACCCAGGATAAGAGGAAGAGCACGAGCCCACCGCTAAGGCTGCTTGGGAAGCAGGAAGAAGGTGGATAAGGATGAGATAAGATGAGAATGTGAAAAGCTGAGAATTGAGAGGCATTCCTTTCTGGCTGTCCACCCAGGATAAGAGGAAGAGCACGAGCCCACCGCTAAGGCTGCTTGGGAAGCAGGAAGAAGGTGGATAAGGATGAGATAAGATGAGAATGTGAAAAGCTGAGAATTGAGAGGCATTCCTTTCTGGCTGTCCACCCAGGATAAGAGGAAGAGCACGAGCCCACCGCTAAGGCTGCTTGGGAAGCAGGAAGAAGGTGGATAAGGATGAGATAAGATGAGAATGTGAAAAGCTGAGAATTGAGAGGCATTCCTTTCTGGCTGTCCACCCAGGATAAGAGGAAGAGCACGAGCTCACTGCTAAGGCTGCTTGGGAAGCACAATAACCTGTGGCTGGAAATTCAGAGGTTTCCATACCTGCTCAGAAAGTTGGGGGTTCGCTACTGCAGTGTTGTGATTTATAAGAAATATATATTCAGTCATGACCAAATTTTTAATATATCAAATATCAAAATATTTCATATTTTCATTCATATTTAGTCTTCATCCATAGTTCTTGGCTCATAGCTCCCCCAACTTCCTAACTGTGGAGAATGTCAAGATGTCCTTTTTTATGTTAATTAGGTGACTTCTGGAAAATGTCCATGGATGGGGTTTGGTTGCCAACGGAGACAACTGGGTGATTAGAGGGTTGGAACTTTTAGTCCCACCTCCTGACCTCAGAAGAGGGGCTGGAGGTCAAATCAATAGCCAATTGCCAATGATTTAATCAATTTTGCCTATGTAATGAAGCTTCCACAAAAAGACAAACTGATGGCATTTGGAGAACTTTGAGTTGATGAATACGTGGAGATTGTGTACTCTAAGAGAGCATGGATGCCCCACGCCTTTCCCACATACCTTGCCTTATATTTCTCTCCCATTTGGCTATTCCTGTTTTTTCCCTTAATAAACTGGTGATCACTAATTAGTAATGTTTCTCTGAGTTCTGTGAGTCACTCTAGCAAATTAATTGAACTTGAGGAGGGAGTCCTGGGAAACCTCTGGTTTATAGCCAGGCACTCAGAAGCAAAGGAAATAATGTGGGCTTGCCACTGGCATATGAAGTGGGGTGGGTTGGAGTGAGGTGGGGGGCAGGGCACTCTCATAAGACTGAAACCTTAACCCTTGGAATCTGAGGCTATCTCCAGATAGATTGTGTCAGAATTGAGTTGAATTCTTGGACACCCTGCTGCTGTCAAAGAATCATTTGCTGGTGTGGGGAAAACCTCCATGCACACATTGGAATTGGTACCAGAACCAATTTAACCATCCCTAAGTCTCTGGAAGCCAAGAAAGAGAGTTATGTGGGCATTCAGAGCTGGAGGCACGAAACCTCACAGACACACCATGAATATGGGCAGATTTCCCAACCAGATGACATCTACATGAGAACTCTACCAGGGAGGCAAGCTCAAATGTACTCACAAGGCCAAGAACAAAGGAGGATGAGGAACTAGAGAGCAATTATTAACTATATACCATGACCCAGCAATTCTACTTCCAGAAATACATCCTCAGAAAATAATCAGAACTTTTGACAAAATTGATTCTAAAGATGTAAAACAATAGCATCGGTAACAGCAAAAGACGGTATCAGAGTGAATGTGTAGGGGAGCCTGGGTGGCTCAGTCATTAAGTGTCTGACTTCGGCTCAGGTCATGATACCAGCGTTCTGGGATCGAGCCCGTATGGGGCTCCCTTCTCAGCGGGATGCCTGCTTCTTCCTCTCCCACTCCCCCTGCTTGTGTTTCCTCTCTTGCTGCCTCTCTCTCTGTCAAATAAATAAAATCTTAAAAAAAAAAACAAAAAACCACAAAGTGAATGTGTAACAATAGAAGTGAGGTTACGTAAATTGTGGTACTTTCATGCAAGTGAGTACTACCCAGTAGTCAATAAAGGCCATGTCCTAGAAAGCTGACTAAAGCAAATCTTCTCACAATAAAAGAAAACAAGGTATAAAACATTTAAATACAACCTAAAACAATATGCTTCATGAAAGATGGCATTTGTGTATCTAAATACAGATTGCCAGTTCCTACCCAATATCCATTCTCCCCTTTACCAACAGTAACAGAACCCCAATACATAGGGGGCAGCAAGGTGCCCATCTAATAAAAACTGCATTTCCCCAGGCCACTTGCAGGTACAGGTGGTCAATGAAACATAAAGTTGCTGAGTGGAAGTTTCCCTCTTCCGAGAGGACTTATTTAGCTAGCAGCACCCGTGCCCCTTTCCTTCTTCCTGGGTGCAGAGGTCTTGGTTAAAGCCCCCGCAGTCATCCTGTGACCATGAGGACAAAGGCCTCACACAGAAGATGGCACAGAGAGAGGGGAGCTTGATGCTCTCTCAGAGCTGCTGAAACACCCCGAACTTAACACTAAGTTACGGATGAGGAGAGCCCGGTGTTTTTCTTACGTGTGTTGGATGGTGAACAATTCTTTCAGACTGTTTTGTTCTCTGGTATGATGCTACTGTGTGTGAGAGATGAGTCACTGGGCACGGACAGGGCTAGACCCCCTGCGCGGCAGGAGGCACGGGAGGAAGCCCCCCGCCCCATGGGCCCCTCACCGGTGGCACAGCTGCATCGCTTCTGCCGCCGCCGTGGCCTCATCCAGCAGGGAGGCATTGGCCACGTCCATGCCTGTGATGTCGCACACCATGGTCTGGTAGTTGAGCAAGCTCTCCAGTCTCCCCTGAGACACTTCTGGCTGGTATGGAGTATACTGGGTGATCCTGCGAAAGACACGAAGGCCACGTCCAAACTGTGACTCCACTATTCAGAAAAGCTCACAAAATGTCTTCATTTTGGAATTCAGTAACTGAAAATTAAGTTTGTCTTCTTTGAGAATTATGTATCAGTAAGGAAGCTCAGACTTAAATCACAGCAACAATATTATCTTTTGTTTGGGCATATTCAATACTTAACGTTTCTATCTAAGTTACTTTTTAATCTTACATTTCTATTTTAATAACCTTAGCATATGTATGTGTTTTATTGTAAGATGGTTCTTAAAATCCACTTGAGCTTACCTATGGTAATATAAACAGAAATTTTACTTCCTATTATCTTTCTTCTAGCTAAAAGCCAACCTCAATCACAGTCCACAATAGGGAAGCATCTAAGAATCTACTATCTAATACTCAAAATTTTTGTTTTATGAGGATCTTTGTTTTATACTAACCAGGACAAATTCCATGTGCTCCTAGGAAATTAATAGAAGTCTATTTTTAAGAATCTTCATTATCCAGTTATTAAGAATCTGCAGAAGTTAACTCCATAGCTATCAAAATTCAAGGATATAAATGGTTAGAAGGCAGCATAGACATGAGTTTTAATCTCATATCCTCTAATTATTAGCCAAAAATATTTCTTTAGGTATTTGAGTTAACTCACTTAATGCCTTCATCCTTTTTTTCATTCCTTCATTCATGCATCCTACAAATATTACCACATGCCTACTACGTGCTAACAACTAGGACAGGTTCTGCTGATGATATGTCATAAGCAAATGGACAGCAGTCCCTGATCTCAAGAATATATTGTAATGGGGAAAAAGAGACAATAAATAAATGAATTATTTCAGAGTGATAAATATTTTAAAGACAATTAAATCAGGTGATATGATAGAGGGTAACTGAGGACTTGTGACACAGCTGTGATCTTTTCACCAAGAATCCATTCACTCTGCCACCAAAGTGGGTCAGACTGGGGTCCACGCTCCCACATGTGACTGACATGCTTTCATAATTCTATTGTTTTTGTTCTTCTAAGCCAGAAAAGTATTAGGAAAATTTAGGCTTTTTTTTTTTTTTCCCCCAAGCCCTGTCCCTTTCTGTCTTGCTTTGGTAATCATGTGCAGGATATTTCCACCCTTTTTCTTTCCTTTTTCAAGGCTTTGAAATCAATACTTGCTATGTTTGAGGGAGAGTGGGTGGGTGAACTTGCCTTACCAAGTAGTACAATGTCAAGACTTTGAAATAATTTTCCCAAAACTTTTATTGGCATAGTTGTGTGTGTGTGTGTGTGTGTGTGTGTGTGTGTGTGTGTACAGCAGAGTACCTTTTTGCTTCACTTAACTGCTTGAACAGCCTGGCTTAGCAACTGTAAATCAGTTTGCCAAATTCTAAGTGGGTGGTGAACTGGAATGAATGAGGCACACAATACATGGTGTAGACAAAGTAGAAAAGGAATCCCAGTAGAAATAGGGTCACACAAAAGGCACAGACAAGGAGCAATTGTGAGCGCACATCAGATAAGACTTTCACACACAGCATAGCCTGCCACCACAAAAACATGCTGCGATTGCCCTCATCTTACTGAGTCATTAGTTTACATATAGACAGACACACAAACCTGCTCACGCACACACTAGCATACACATATTAGCTGGTCCATCCAATAAATGGGAAAGATCAGTATACCACAGACACAGAATATACAACAGGAATACAGAGAGCAATACACCAAAGAATTCATCACAGCACTGAATATTGAAAAACGAATAACAACAACAAAAGAGCAACAAAACTAAGTGTCCACCAAAAAGAGAATGATTAAATACACAGTATGCATACATAATACTATACGTTTATTGAAAATGAGGTGCAAAAGAAGAATTCCTGACATGGAGATGCTCCTGATATATGTATTTAAAAGGACAGTGCCAAATACCATGATCCCATGTTTGTAAATTTGTAAAAGCAAATGAACCAAAGTGTAAACAGTGTTGTTTCTCTGGGTGGTAAGATTAACAATAATTTTTACTTTCTTTTTATTGTATTCTGAATGTAAAAGACCTCAGCTACCATTTACTAACCATTTTCTGTGTCAGGAACTTATTTACAACCTTTTTTCTGATTATCTTACACCTGTTTATTGTAAAATGTTGGAAAACTCAGAAAACCATAGAGAAAATAAAATCACCCATTGTCCCAAAACTCCAAGATAAAAACAGTTATCATTTACATAGATTTCTTTTCAATGCTTTTTCTTTTTCTCTTTTGTGACGGGCACAGTCAAGTATGCTGCCCATTTTTCTGTTGTGCTGTCTGTCCCTTGTTGATTTGTGACTTATCTTTATAATTCTTTTTTTCTCCAGCTTTATTGAGATAATCAACAAAACTATATATATTTAAAGTATACAGGGGCACCTGGGTGGCTCAGTCAGTAGAGCATCTGACTCTTAATTTCAGGGTGGTGAGTTCAAGCCCCACACTGGGTGTGGAGCCTACTTACTGAAATAAAATACGAAAAAATAAAATAAAATATACAATTTAATGATTCAATATATTTTGTTAGATGATTACCACAATCAAGCTAATTAATTTACTCTTTTCTACATCATAACCATATTTATATTTAAAATAAGATTATACTCTACGGGAAGTTTTCTGNGGGGCGCCTGGGTGGCACAGCGGTTGAGCGCCTGCCTTTGGCTCAGGGCGTGATCCTGGCGTTATGGGATCGAGCCCCACATCAGGCTCTTCCGATATGAGCCTGCTTCTTCCTCTCCCACTCCCCCTGCTTGTGTTCCTTCTCTCGCTGGCTGTCTCTGTCTCTGTCAAATAAATAAATAAAATCTTTAAAANTCTTTTCTACATCATAACCATATTTATATTTAAAATAAGATTATACTCTACGTAAAGTTTTCTGCCCTGATTTTATTTGTTAACATTATGCCATGGACAATTTCTAATAACTTTAATATCATTCAATGACATAATTTTAATTGTTATGTGGCATTAATCTTATTATTTACCATAATTTATTTAAGTCCCCTCAAATAAAATATTACTTTTGGTTTTAAATATCAGAAGTGGCATAACAGTGAACAGCCTTCTCTTTGTCTTATTTCCTTCAGATAAATTCCTAGAAGTGGAATTTTGAATTGTATATGATCATTAATTTTAAGGTTCTCAGTACATATTGCCATGTTCCTCTCCAGAAAGATCATACCCGTCTGTACTCTCGTAAGTAGTATAGTGATTCACAGATTTCCCTGCATTATCATGATACTAGTATTAAGAAGCCCTGGGTTTCAATCTTACTTCTTTAACATACTACCTGTGAACTGGGACAAGTAACTAAATCTCTCTCCCCATTTCTCTTTGTGATCAATGAAGATAACATCACCCACATCGTATGTTCTTAGCACTCAAAGGAGGTTAATATATATAAAGCATTTGGAAATGGTAAAATCCTGCCCAAATGTTAGTTGTCTTAAAAAAGGTTTTTTTCCTCTATTTTGATCTCATAGTTCTGCTCAGATATTATTAGATATTTCTATTTGGAAAGGTTTTTTTTTTTTTTCTGAAAATTTGTCACATCTCATGTCAGCTTCACATTGCCTATTCTTCTTCCAACTAGATCACCAAACAAACTAGTTTCTCTTCCTGAATATTCTTATCCCTTTTTGAAGGGCGTTGTGCCAATTCTCAAGGTAGAAACTGCAGTTTTTTTGAGCCCAAATCATGCTCAATTCCCATAAGTCTTCCTTCCAATGGCCCATAACCCACCACTTCTTCTTTGTTGCCTTACTGCCCTAATGCTGTGCTTAAAACAGGAACTTACTGAATATCTGTGTTGCAGAACTGCATAGTATTTGACTTCCCTGCTTAAATGGAGATGGCTCCCCATTACCTGCAGGAAAACCTCCCAAGCACAGTCCTCCATACCTGAGACTGCACTGTTCCTTTGATAACAGACTTAGAGATTTAATATTCTCTTGCCTTGCCAACCTTTCTCACCTTACTCAACACTCTCATAAGCCCAAACTTAGGCTAATGCTAATTAGTACTGCTAATGGTAGAGTTTTATAATTGTTTTCTTGCAAAAATAAATATATGATCCCACTTCTTTTACTTGTGAACTTTTATAGTCTACACATTTTCTACTCAACTAAAATAACAGGTATTAAAGGTCTTAACAAGGATCTATTAAAAAAACTCAGTCCAGTGAGTCTGAGGCCCAAGGACACTAATAAACCCTCATTTCAGGAGAAAAATGCTAACAGGGGGCCTGCCGCCATGTATGCAAAGATTTAGTTGACTCAATTAGGCAAAATGTGGTGATTAAGAAGGGGTGTCTGTTCCCTACATTTTCTATTTCTATTTTTTTTAAGATTTTATTTTTAAATAATCTCTAAACCCAATGTGGGGCTCAAACTCCCAGCACCAAGATCAAGAGTCACATCCTCCACCGACTGAACCAGGCACCCCTACATTTTCTGTATTGCAACTGACTATTTAACTCAATTCATTTCTGTTTCTAGATGTATTTTAATATATTTTTAAAGCATCTGCACATCCAAAAAGGCATTCTGTCTGGCTCAAACAGGATGCTTGATATAGTCAACATGGCATCAACTTTTATCCCAAAATAATCAGTATTTTCTCTGATGGTGGGCTGTGACTTTCTTGTGGGATTGAGAAAGAAGGAGGTAGTGCAGTAGGACAGACATTTTTTCATGAGATTCTCTCCTTTTAATCCCAGTGCCAAAGTTACACAAAACAGAAATAGCCACAAAGAAAATGTAAGTCTTTTTATATTAGTTACTGATGTTATCAGCAGTCAAAAATTTGTAACAGTGGACCCCATAAAATAAAATTCTGGACCTGATGTAAATTTTCTTGTAAGAGCCCAAATGTTTGTATTCTTTTGAAGCTATGTTGTCCATTTATTTTCACCTCACGTCACCGGAATTTGTTGGTTCCGTCTCTATGGAAACCATTCAGCAGGGTGATACTGTGAAATCTCCTCACCCTCATGTGCACAGCCCTCCCTATCAGGGCTAGTGAGGTACAGTTTTACCCTCTGGTTCAAATCAACTTTCGGTGAGTGGAAAGGAACAATATTTAAAACGCACCCAAAAACGAGGACTGAAAAGCAAAACAACATTGTCTCCCTCTCAAAATGCTGGCAGCTCCTAAAGTAAATTAACACATCCACTCACAGCCAGGAAGCAATATGTTGAATATTCTCTATGGCCACCAAGAGTGAAGGCCGCTGGCCAGTATTCAGACAGCTGAAATGCTGCAGCTCATTCATGTACTTTGGAGGCTTATTTTGTAAGGGGAAAGACAGGCCATTTGCTTTTGAAATCAAACTTGGAGTTCAACCATGCAAACTTTTATCAATACCACAGTGGAAAAGAAACTTCAGCAATGCAAATATACTCGCACACACACCAAAAGCAAAAAAACTAGTTCTTCGATGGTTCCTTCCTGTTCTCTTACTAATGAAGAAATGGAGCATATTGAAACTAAAAGCTCTGGCCAGCGATGGCAAGGCAGGAGTGATTAGGCCAACAGATCCGGCCCCGTAATGATGGGACACAAGCAACTTCATCCAGGACAAAGCACTCTGGTCAACTAGGACTGCTTTGCTCTTCAAAAGCAGAAAAAGATACAAAGGTGCTGTGCTTCCCATCCACCCAGGCTAACCTCTGCCCTAGCCTAGGCAAATGTTTTGTGCCTCAGAACTACAGGTCTGGACTTGAGGTAGCCGATGAGGACAGTCTGTATTGATGGCCAAACACAACGTCCACTCCTCACAGACTCAAACATGCAGAAACCAGTTATGCTTGTGGGTGGTATGAGGGTTAAGTGAATATAAGTTCACATGTCATAAAAAGTCGCCACAGTGGGTTTATTCCTGGTATAAGGACACTTTGTGCAAAGTTTACGATTAAGTAGGGTATCAGGTTTACTTTTCAAAATGCCAAAATTGGGGGGCGCCTGGGTGGCTCAGTCATTAAGCGTCTGCCTTCGGCTCAGGTCATGATCTCAGGGTCCTGGGATCGAGCCCTGCATGGGGCTCCCTGCTCTGCGGGAGTCTGCCTCTCCCTCTGCTCCTCCCCTCCTGCTCATACTCACTCTCTCTCTCAAATAAATAAATAAAATCTTTTTTAAAAAATGCCAAAACTGGGGCGCCTGGGTGACACAGTTGTTAAGCGTCTGCCTCCGGCTCAGGGCATGATCCCAGCGTTATGGGATCGAGCCCCACATCAGGCTCCTCCGCTGGGAGCCTGCTTCTTCCTCTCCCACTCCCCCTGCTTGTGTTCCCTCTCTCGCTGGCTGACTCTCTCTGTCAAATAAAAGAATAAAATCTTTTTTAAAAATGCCAAAATTGTCAAAAAGCTTGTATATTAGTGTGTGTGTGTGTTAGAGGTGGACTGATGTTCTAAGCAGAGAATGAGGGAGCAGGAGCTCAGTGGAATCAGGGAAATTAAAAATTACAAAAACCAGGAAGGAGAGTGAAATTCATCTGGGTTTGCTAACCAGTGCTCATAGAAGTTAGGCTCCCACCCTCCCACAGAGGCTGAGAGGGCCCAATCCTCAGGTGTTGACTAGAACAAAAGAGTAAAAATTTTTGGCAGCTTTGAGTTTTTTTGCACAGGCACTTTACATATTTCTGTTTTTAAGTTAAAAAAAATGGACTAATGGATGTCTCAATAGTCCATCTTATGATGGTAGGTGGAGATCCTCTTATACAAACCAATTATTTATAAGTAAGAATTCTGATCACTGAGAATTCAAATTAAATCTAACAAAATTTATTAAATAAAATATTTTACAAAAGATGCAAAGTGTTCAGCAAATTTTTTAGATTTATTGCTGTGGAGGATGTACTTGGGTATTTCAAAAGCTCATGTGGGGGCAGTTTATGATTTCCCATAGAGAAGCCGACCTTCCCTTTACTAAGTTGATTTTTTTATATGTGCTAACCTGAAAGACAATCTTTACATCTTGCTCTAAATACCTTTGAATTGCAGAAGAAATTATTTATTCTGTCCTCACATAATATTGGTTGTACTAGAAATTAAAGTTACTTCTTATAGCAAGTGCTATGCACTGAAACTTGTTTTTAAATGTTAATTGGCACTGGGTGCCTGGGTGGCTCAGTCAGTTGAGCATCTGACTCTTGATTTCAGGTCAAGTCATGGTCTCAGGGTCCTGGGATAAAACCCTGTGTCGGGCTCTGTGCTCGGTGTGAGTGTGCTTGAGATTCTCTCTCCCTGTCTCCCTCTGCCTCTCCCCACTTGCACTATCTCTCCCTAAAATAAATAAATAAAATCTTAAATAAAAAATATTAACTGGCATCGTGTATATTAGTGTAAAACAATGTGAATTTACTCAATTTTCCAGCTTACACTGCCTGGTATAATTATATCTGTATAAGGTATAATCTATATCTGTGTAAGAAGCTAATTTTTATGTATTGTTATAGTTTCAGGTTATGTATAATATTCGATGTTTTGTAAAACTGGAATACAACTGTATTTATGGACCAAATAAATGGCATCTGCATACTTGGTATACATGCCTGCATAGTTAAAAAAAGAAAGTTATTTCTTATACCAACTAACTGAAAGAAAAAAGTCATCTAGGAATTATCATTGCCTCCCCACTCCACTTCTATGCTAGAAATAAGTGCACAGCTTTCCTTTTGAGACTAAATCATCAATTGAAATAAAGTTTCAATCTAAAGATGCTGGTGTATACAGTGATGCTGATCCAAAAACAAGAAAAAGAAAGGTCCAGGAGTCCCCATCTTTCTGCCTCTACAGTCAGACAATATATCCCAACGGGCAGAAGAAGCAGATAGGCTGGTCTGCTCTCAGGCCCCTTGGGAGCCATGACCTCTCCCTGTCAAAAATATCCAAGGTGTTAAGATGTGAACCTCTGTTCTGTTCTTTCTATCATACAGCCAACTGCAGTGGAAAACAGCAAAACAGCAAAACAGCATGGAAGTGGACTTGGGGGTTCTCCTTAAGTGCTAGAGAAACACTTTCAGGGTTGCGCAGACAGTAGCAGCCTGAGTGGGCAGAGATAAGAGCGAGCGCACACTACGCACACACACACAACCTAGAAGACTAGGAATGAGTCTCCTCATTGGTGGCGTGAGAACAGAACAAGAAACTGAGTATGTGCAGCTCAGCCCCTTATTCTGTTTCTAGAAGACGCTGTTCACAGAATACATATTTCTCTTTAACAAAGTGCTAAGTAATAAACCTGATATTTTAATCTCCATTTACCTGATACCACATCTGCTTTTTCAGTTGGTCATGTACCCAGAATATGGCGGGGGTGGGGGAGGGAGTGATGAAGGATACTCCTAAAATCATGAGAAGACAATGGACTAAGATTCTGACTCACTGAGTAAGCTCAGACATAACCATAAAAAAGAAAAAAAAAACACACACACACAAAAAAAGCCTTAAAATTCCAGGCTTCTAAAGAATAAAGCCCTGAATCTGCCCACCTACAAGCTGACATCTTGCTCAATATGCTTACAAAGACAGAATAGACATTAAATTAGAGAAAAAGAGATTACCAGCAACCACATTTTAGAGCTCTAAAAATTTTTTACAGGAATAAAAGTAGGAAGAAACTCTACATTTCCTCTACATTTGAGTAAGGAAATTTCCCAAGCCAGAGAAAGCCAGGTAGGTTCCTGGAGGTTACAGACAACGGAAGAATGTGGGTGCCACTGTACGAAAGTTCTGACACTCCAAGGGGGAAGGAGGTGTGGGAAAACGGGGAGAATCATGCAAATCAAAACATAGTACTCCTGTTTTCAATCTAGTAATACATTACCATCCTGCATTCTCCAGTAAATTCCGCAAAATCGTCTGCGGTACGGAGCAGTTATAATAGCCCATGCCCATATACGATCTCCAGATCTGGTTTTTGCTGGAAATGGCATGCAGAGTTGTAAGGATTTCATTTTCACCTGATTATAAGAAAGAGAGAAATATTACAGACAGAAGACATCTCAAAAGAGAGCTCTAATTGTAGTTTAAGACCTTTGTTTTCTTTGAATATATATGTGAAAACAGCTATATGGAAAATATAAGAATCAATCCCCCAGCAATACTGAGTAGTGTATGCAGAAATCTCAAAAATCCCAAAATAGCACTCAATTACCCCTCCAGTTTGGTTCCTCATAATTTTTTTTTTTTTTTGGCTCTTCTTTTTTGGGCTTTGTTAGAATTGCCCAATTTTAATACTTGCTTCATTCTGGGTTTCTTCTGTTCCCTTTACATTTCTGTGGTATTTACACCAAATAAAAATTCTACATTCTTGGGGCGCCTGGGTGGCTCTGTCGGTTAAGTGTTGGACTCTTGATTTCAGCTCAGGTCACAATCTTAGGGTTGTGAGATTGAGCCCTGTGCCGGGCTCTGGGCTCAGCACAGCATCTGCTTGCCCCTTTCCCTCTGCTCCTCCCCCACTCCTCCAAAATAAATAAAATATTTTTTAAAAATTCTGCTTTCTCTTAGTAAAATATTGTTTTCCCTTTTATATTGCCTTATACCAATATTGGTATAAGTCTTTAACAACACATGACCTATATTTTTCTCTAAAACGCCTCTGCTAATTCGGATGCTTTCTTCTTTGTGTCACCTGAAGGGCTACTTATAAAAAGCCCTTCACCCAACACTGTAAAGCGTCAGTTGTAATAAAAGATGCAGTTTTAACCAGCATTCCCATTAGGACACTTTGATAATTAAGAAGGAATTATAAAAGTTCTTGGATGCAGGGGAGACCCTGTTTGGGGTCATTCATATAATAACAACAAAATCTGACTTCTGAGCATTATTCTTTGCCAGGAATTGTACCAACTGCTTTTCATGCAGCTTAGGAATTTGAGGCATGCACAGAATCACTTGCCTGAGGCTCCATGGCTTTAAATTCAACGGCTACAGCCCAGTCTGTCTAACTCCATATTCTAGACTTTCTGCACTGGGCCAGGTACAGACCTGCTACAGGAATAGCACTTACACTGAAAAACAGTTTCTAGATACAAATGAACTTATATGGTTCCTTCTCTACCCTTCTGCATATAGATACATCATTGTGCTAAAAATTTAACTACTTGGGCAAACATCTGGCTCCTTTCAGATCTTCTCAGGGATTCGATCATTTAAATCTTAGAACTGTCTGATTTTATTGTTATTATATCAGAGAAAAATCTATATACAGCAGTCTCTAAAATGGCAAACTAGCTAAGAGGATGCTTCACTTTGTTTTAACCCTACTTAACTCTACATGAATATTACTCTCATTAATCCTTCTTTATCCTCAATGAAAACACTTTTACCCTCCATCCTACCCTTCCACTCCACATGCTTTCACAAGAAATAAATTCACAAGAGATGTGTCATTTTGCCAGACCAGGTTAAGGAAAGAGAAGACAGTTTTGTAAGCATCAGTTTCATGAGAAAATGATATTCAACCGCCTTATGATAGACAATCTTACCGTCTTCCATTGAAAGTATAGGAAATAGAAGTGAAAGTTCAATAAACCAGTATCTGAGGAGACACGCAAGTACAGCATCCTTACGAGCAATCATGCAAGAAATCCAATCGCTTCCCAAAGCCTTCTTAGGAGAGGGCTAACGAGAACCCATTACGAGCTGGGATTGACTAGCAGTGCCTGGTAAGCACACAGTTCAGCAAGGCTAGCTTCAATTCAGATTGTGCAAGAAGGACAGATCCCTGTTCCATACTATGTCAGGAGGACAAAAGGTTTAGTTCCCAAATGAGGATGGTCTGTGAAGGGCTTTATCTGTCAGATCAAGAGTTTAACCTTTAGGAATAATAGAGTAATAAATAATATGATCTTTTCTACATTATAGAAAGATAATTATTGATATGATGGCTAGGTCAGAGGGGAGACCCTGGAAATAGGTAGATATGGTAAGAAGCTAGTACATTAGTTCAGGAGGGAGATGGGCAAAGGAATGCTGTGAATTGAACTGTGTCCTCTAAAAAGATATGCTGAAGTCCTAACCCCTGGTACCTGTGAACGTGATCTTATTTGGAAATAGCATTTTAATGATGTAATCAAGTTAAAATGAACTCATGCTATATTAGGGTCAGTCCTGATTCAGTGACTGCTGTCCTTATGAGAAGAGGGAAATTTGGACATAGAGCCACACATATGAGGAGAACACCATGTGAGGACAGAAGCACCATAAGATCAACGAGCTTTGCTTCTCAAGCTTGGCTTTTTCTTATTTACCTTCTTTTGGGAACAAAGTGAGTTAAACAAATGAGCAGTCCTCTGTACACCAAACTAATGGACACTCCTGAGTCATCAAGAGTAGGGTAGGTTCTTGGCCATGCTTCTGAAATGCTTCCCATTTACTCCAGAGCAAACCCCACAGCAGTGCACGTTCTTCTCACTCTTCCTTCCAACCTGACAAAAACAGCTTCCTCCTATGAACAGGCCCAATTCCGGTAAACGCCTTCCTTAATGTGAATGGCCATGAAACTAATCAGGGGGAAAATGAGACAGAAAGAGAAAGGGAGTGTCCATTAAGAAACACTTGGAGACAATGTGTCATTCTCCAAATGCTTGCCTACAGTCACTGTGCATTATTGTACACCCCTAGCCACAAAAGTCCTCAAGTAGTCCTTTAGGATTTCAAGCAGTAAGTTCTTTATACGGAATAAATGCCTGCTTCTGACCTTGTTTATTCCTCTGCCTCTGAGCATTGCATAATGCCCTGGTTCTAACGTACCAAGAAGAGAGTTCAGTGACCTCGGCACCACTCCCTAAGAATCCACAGGTGGGTCTCACACTGTTCCTCTTCGCAGAATTCAGAATGAACACTTTCTCCTTATATAATTCCACATAAGAGACTTTCCAATAGCAACTCCCTTGCGACCAGCACCTAAAATATCAAGCAGGGCTTTGTACCAACCACAAATAAATACTTTCTAACAGGAATAAGCCGATTTAGCTATTAAATACTTGAGGCACTCCAGGTCCAGGTCCATGTATGTCAATTTTGACAAGAACTGGAAAAAATGTCAGAATAGACAGGCAGGCTGTATGGATCAATATTCCTGCTATACCGAAACACACATTGTTCCCCACCCTTAAGCCGTTATCCCTAACACATAACCCTATGATTACTTTTTGTGTCAATTGTATGAAAAAAATATATCCATGCTTTGTTTTTGTTTTTTGGCAATCTTAAAATATTAGGCCTAAGTTTCCACAGAGAGTATATATGATTCTGCCATTTATATTTAAAAAAATAAATACATATCCATATGCTATATTTTAACAGAGTATCTCTGGAATGATTCTCAAGAAACAGACAGGAGAAGACTGAAGGAGTCTCGCTTTTTCTTACATATCTTTCTGTGTTTTTTAACTTTGGACATTATGCCTGTTATTCAAAAATTTAAAAACGCAATTAAAATGCTACGCACAGAACAAAATCCTCCTTGTGAAATATAATATGAGGGCAGACCTGTCAGTCCCCACAGTGGCCAAAGGTCCACAGAGCATTTTCTGGGAAGTCTGGCAGCACCCAGCACAGAACAGCCACTCAACTAGTGTCAGAGCCTCCCTCCCACTCCCTGACCTTCGGGTACTTGGCAAGATACATGGAAAAGTTCTCTAAGGAAATCATCAGGACAGAAAACCAACCCAATCATATCTGAATTTGCCCAGAAAGGCCTTTTTCTGCCAGAGGCTGAAGGGGAAAGCTGGGGCCGGAATGTTAGGACAGAGACCACCTTAGCATATTTTTCTTGCCAACCTGCAGATCCTTGGCTTCAAACCTGCTCAGAAAACCATGGGGTGGGGTCAAGGGTCTCAATCAAGATAAACAGACCATGAATAATAGCACTTGCAAGGACATTTTCTGATTTTCTGAGTGGAACCTGGAATTTGCATACAAATTCCACTGTAATGTGTAGCCTTTCTGTAGCATCACCTAATCATTTGCAGCACCCTCCCCTCCCCCATAATAGCCTGACTTAAACCCACTTACCCAGCCCAATAACCCTACTCCCTCTTATTTGTCAAGTTTCTTCCCCCTACAAAGGACAGTTTCACAACCACAGTCTGTGAATCACAGAATTTCTTCATTCCAGGAAGGTAAACCAATCTGTAAGCTCTGTGTCATGTAGAATAAGGACATGGAAACTCTTCAAATTGAAAACGCTTCAAGACTCACAGAGGGGCACCCGCCCTATGTGACAAGATGGGCTTGGGACAGGGCCATGCAGGCCTGACTGGGACTCTGATCTACCTGGTCTTAATCCTGCCAGGTTCTTCCCCATCTTCTGGCTCAGTTAATTAATATCCCATTGCACCCAGCCCCTCATTACCCCCAGGGGTTAAATCTCTCCAGCAGGCACCTCCAATGCCAAAAGGAGCTAAGGCATGTCCAATCTGTGTTTGTGATGGCTCCTTGGTCCCTCATCCCCACAGGAGTGAGCTGTCCCTACAGCCCTTCCTGTTCACCCAAAAGAAACAGAGGTTCAAGATCTTAATACTAGATGTAAGAAAACTAGAACACCCCACAGTGGGGAAGTGGGGACAAGTGGCACCATGTCTGCTATTTCCCCCTTGGTCTTGGGTCACACTACTTTCTATGGGAGGTCTCCTCTACCACCTCTCTTCATTTACTCTATGACCATTTTTTAAAGAAATGTACAGAGGAACTTTGCAATGCACATTACCTGGAATACCAGTTTACCTATATAATCAGGCCAAATGGTAAGTTTGAAATGAGAATCAGGGTGGAAGTCCCAGAGTATTTGTTTTTCCTCTTTGCCGCCCTGTGGGGACATTGTTAACAGCCAGCGGAGCAAAAACAAGAAGAGGACATGTTCTAGGAGTCCAACTCAAACACTTTAACATGCTTGCAGGAAAGACATAATGTTTTATAGATCACAGGAATAGGCAAAGGGAGAAAGTTATAGTCCAACCCAGAATCTCACCCACTAAATTATAATCTCTTTGCGAGCAGGGGCATAGCAGGTTGCTAGGCACATAGTAGGTGCTCAGAAAATACAGGTGAATCAAGGTGTTACAATGAAAACTCCCCGAAATTCCCACATATAGCTAGCTCAAATATTCACAATAATCAACCAACACAGAATCTCATGATGACAAAGCAATGCACAAACTGTTCTCCTATTTAGTTCAACTGCATCCCTAAAAGTATGGGCTTCAGAGAAGCATTTGTAAATGGAAAACCACATCTATTCTATTAAATTCTGTGAAATAACACAGTGCATTAATTAATGCAGTAATTTCTGAATTTTAGAAATTTTATTTCCTCATTGTTTAATCAGTATGTTGATCATGTGGGCATTGAGAATCCTTACTAAAATTCTGTTCGCATTTCTGCAAAAAAAAAAAAAAATTCTTCTTTTTTTTTTTTTTTGGTAAAAATACTAGATTTCTCACTACTTGGATGCTCACAATAGCCGTTCTGAACCTTACCCACTTTTCTCTAATGCTCAGTCTCACGTTTCCTGTCTCTCACTCGGATCATCAGACAGGCAACCCTTCAAACTCTTCTTACTTCAGAGTGTCCTTACATCCTCAGCTTGACTTTATTCTCTCTTATGCCTAAGAAAGGTCCAGAATATGGCAGTGGAGTCCATAACCCCCTGCCTGAAAATTTATCCTCCAGCCTCTTTAATTACTTCACTTCAGACAGTTCTGCCTCCTTTTACATGCCCTATTTCCCAACATCCTGACTTCCACTTTTCTCCCCCTACTCCATACCTAGAACATTTCAATCCCAAGAATTCATTTTGAAGACTCACTAAATCTGGAACTCCATCTCTCATCTGTCTCTTGAGCTCTAGACTTATTATTTTCAACTATTGCTACAACATTTCCAAACGCATGTTCCATGAATACCTCAAACAATTCTGCTCAAATATTCATGATCTCTCTAGATCCCTTCCTCCAGACCCCTCTGCTTCTCCCTATTTCCAGTTAATGAAACTGACTGACAGCCCTCTGGATCAACCACCATGTTTATACGAAAACCAAAATCCCCACAGGCTGCTCCCAGCCAATTACTAAGAACAGCAAGAGAACTGATGCAGACCCATTCTTGCAAGATGTGGGACCCCTCCCATGGGTGACTTTGGCTCAAAGACTCCCATTTGGACTGACCAAAACTTTCTTAGATCTATGCTTGCAGCCTAAGATTTTCCTAGCCATTCCTCTCCTTCTATCCTTCTCCGCTTCCACCAGGGTCAGACCTCCATCACAGTCTAAAGACTCCCCTGCCTTCTCCTGTTCCCACTCCCAATAAATTTCTTGCATATCTAATAAACTCATCCTGGTGAGTATATTTTGGTGGACCTGAACTAACGTACGTTTCACATATCACCTCTAAACTCTCCAACAATCTCCCAGCTGGTCTCCCTGCCTCTGATCTCAGAGGCGCTTTGCAAAACACAAATCATGTCATTACCCTCTGTAGTAACTGTTCATGTCTTCTCATTGCAGAGAAAAACAAAACCCTTATCATGGCTCTGAGCCCTCCACATCTTGTTTTAAGTGCTTTTCTGCAGACTGATGTTCTACATAGATGGTCATTCACCATATCCCTCAAATAACCATACTTTTTTTTTTGAAGATTTTATTTATTTGACAGAGAGAGAGACAGCCAGCGAGAGAGGGAACACAAGCAGAAGGAGTGGGAGAGGAAGAAACAGGCTCCCAGCAGAGGAGCCTGATGCAGGGCTCCAGCCGAAGGCAGACGTTTAACGACTGAGCCACCCAGGCGCCCCTCAAATAACCATGCTTCTGCTCATGCCTTAACCTCAGCCAAAGCATTCATCCTATTTACAGATCTTATTGCTACTCAGTATCTATCTCCCTATTAGTTATAACCCATAGTCAGGGATCATATCTTTATCATCCTTTACCTGTGACTCTTATCCCAGTGACTGAAACAGTATCTTATCTCCAACAGAAGCTTCTCAATAAATGAGAAAGAGAAGCAGACGGAGGAAGCTATAGAAATAGATTTGATGACAGTATCTTATAACCAATTGGTGACAAAGGTGAGTAGGGTGCCACAGTTACTGTGTAGGCAAATGGTCCTGTGTACCTTGACACTCCTTAGGAGTAACACTATCTTTGTGATACAGTATGACTGAGTTCATTGATAGCACTGAAGATTTTTAAAAGTTAAATAAAATTCATTATAATTTAAGATAGGAAGTATGTGTTAATTTGGATGAATGTGGTAGTTTTAAAAATGTCTGCAGGGGAAAAAATGTCTGCAGTATGTTTTTAGGGCAGTGAAACTATTCTGTATGATACTTAGAGGTGGATACGTGTCATTATACATTTCTCCAAATTCACAGAATGTACAACACCAAGAGTGAACCTTGATGTAAACTATGACCTCTGGGTGCTTACTTGTCAATGTATGTTCATCAGTTGTAACAAATGTATCACTCTGGGGGGTGCACTGATAATGGGAGAGGCTATCTGGGGGCAGGAGGTATGTGGGAAATCTCTGTACCTTACACTTAATTTTGCTGTGAACCTAAAACTGATCTAAAAAATTAAAGTCTAATAAAAATATACATCTGCAAATTCCTTCACAGTCCTCCTTTCAAAAGGTGGAGACTTAGCATAATATCCTCTAGGTCCATCCACACTACTGTAAATGGTATGATCTCATCCTTCTTGTGGCTGTGTAATACTCCACTGTGTGTATGTATGTATACATACACACACCCTATATCTTATTCATTTTTCTATCCATGGACACAGGTGGCTTCCATATCTTAGCTATTAGAAATAATGCTACAATATACATAGTGCTGCATATATCTTTTCGAATTAGTGTTTTTATTTTCTTTGGTTAAATACCCAATAATGGAATAATTGAATCATACGATATTTCTTTCATAACTTTTTTTGGAAACTCCATACTGTTTTTCACAGTGGCTGTACCAATTTACATTCCCACCAACAGTGTACAAGTGTTCCTTTTTCTACAACATCTTTGCCAACATTTATTATTTCTTGTTTTTATTTTAGCCATTTTGACAGGTATAAGGTGATATTGTGGTTTTGATTTACACTTCCCTGAAGATTACTGATGTTGAACATCTTTTCATATGTCCGTTAGCCATTTTCATATCTTCTTTGGAAAAATGTCTATTCAAGTCCTCTGCCCATTTTTTTTTTTTTAAGATTTTATTTATTTATTTGACAGAGAGAAACAGACAGCGAGAGAGGGAACACAAGCGGGGGAGTGGGAGAGGAAGAAGCAGGCTCATAGCGGAGGAGCCTGATGTGGGGCTCGATCCCATAACGCCGGGATCACGCCCTGAGCGGAAGGCAGACGCTTATCGACTGCGCCACCCAGGCGCCCCCTCTGCCCATTTTTTAATCAGATTGTTTTTTAGTGTTGAGTTGTATAAGTTCTTTATATACTTTGGATATATTATGCTAAGCAAAAGTCAGACTGAGAAAGACAAATACCGTATGATTCCACTCATAAGTGGAATCTAAAAAAACAAACAAAAAATAGAATCAGAACTATAAATACAGAGAATTTGATGGATTGTTGCCAGAGAGGCGGGAGAGTGGGGAAATGGACAAGATGGGTGCAGGGGAGTGGGAAATACAGGTCTGGAATGAATAAGCCACGTGAATAAAAGGCACAGCATAAGCAATATATAGTCAATGATATAATAATAGCATTCTATGGTGACAGATGGTAGCTACCCTTGTGGTCAGCATAGAGAAGGCATAAACTTGTCAAACCACCACGTTGTACATCTGAAACCAATGTAGCATTGTGTGCCAACTATATTTAAATATAAACAAATTTTTAAGTGAAAGTTAATTCCCCTTCCCTTAAATTCAGGCCAGACTTAATGAGTCACTCTAATCAATAGAAAGTGGTGTTAAGTGATGCTATAGGAATTCCAAGGGTAGGTCATAAAAAGGATAGCTTCTGCCTGGCTCTCTTTCCCTCTCTTGAATCACTGGTTCTGGGGGAATCCAGCTGAACTTAAGCAGCTCATGGACAGACCCATGTGGGAGGCACTAAGACCTCCCGCTAACAGCCAGCACCAATCTGCCAGCCGTCATGAGTGAGCCGCGTTGGAAGTGGCTCCTTCAGGCCCAGACGAGCACCCACCAATGTGACTGCAATATTATGAAAGACTCGGAGCCAGAACCATCCAGCCTGGCTGCTCCTGGATTGTTGACCCACAGAAACCGTGAGGATAATACATGTTCATGGTTGTTTTAAGCCACAGAATTTTGCAATTGATTTCTTATCCAACAGATAACAGATATAATAGCTCTCCCCCAAAAGTCAGTTCTAAAATTAATATTAAAGAAGTAATTTCATTTATATAAAATATATTTGATGATACTGGATCAAGTCCATGATCCTTTAGCAAGATGAAGGGGAAAAAAGTTGTTTTTATATTTTATGTTCTTTGTCCCAGTTACGGGACCTATTTTATTTGCCCTCTCATCACTGTATGTTTACACGTTTGTATCCTTTGTATGTCAAAAAGTAAGGATGTCCAAAACATTTTATTATTTCTTAAAGATTTAGTTACTTATCTGCCAGAGAGCCACAGAGAGAAAGAGCAGGACCAGAGGGACAGGGAGAGAGAAAATCTCAAGCCGACTCCACACTGAGCACGGAGTCCGATGTGGGGCTCAATCTCACAACCCTGAGATCATGACCTCAGCCGAAATCAAGACTCAGACACTTAACCAACTGAGCCACCCAGGCACCCCCAAAACATTTTAATGCTAAAAATCATAACTTATAAAGACTGAGATATCAAGTTTGTATCTTAATTTTAAAAAGGGGAAAAAGCTGATTATTTTAGGATGCATCTCTTTTAAAATTAATATTTTCATTTCTCCACTTCTATAGGGATATACCTCCACCATTTAACTGAAATATCACTGTTGTATAATAAAAAATATATATGGTCTTTGGAATTTGGGTAATAGGATTATTTGTTATTCGTAAGAAGCCCTTTGTGGAGCACCTGGGTGGCTCAATCAGTTAAAGGTCTGCCTTCAGCTCTGGTCGTGATCCTAGGTTCTTAGGCTCCAGCCCCAGGTCAGGTACCTTGCTCAGCAGGCAGTCAGCTTCTCCCTCTCCCTCTGCCCCGCCCCCACCTCATGCGAGTGAGCGCGCCGCTCTCGCGCCGCTCTCTCTCTCTCTCAAATAAATAACTTTTTTTTTTTTTAAAAGGCCTTTTGATCACACTTGAGTTTATGCTAATGAAGTGATTTAGAGTGGGGCCCTACATAGCCTCAGGATGGGGCTGGCTAGAAAGACCAAGAAAAACCAACTAATTAGAGGGTTGGAACTTTCTTGGCCTCATCTACAGACCTCTGGGAAGGAAAAGGGTTGGGGGTGGGAGGATACAGATTAAGCCATAAAAACTCTTGAACAACAAGATTTGATGACCTTCTGGGATGGCTAATGCATCCACATCCCAGGAGGGTTCTGAACCCCAAGGCCCACAGGGAAAGAAGCTCCTGTGCTCAAAACCCTTATGGACCTCATCCTATCTTCTACAACATCCTTTAAAATCAACTGGTAAACATATGGAAATGTTTCTCTGAGTTCTGTGAGCTGCTCTAGCAAATTAATCAAACCCAAGAAGGGGGTTTTGGGAACCTCCAATATGTAGCTTGTTGGTCAGAAGCATAGGTGGACTTGGGATTGGCATCTAAAGAGGGGACGGTTTTGTGGAACCAAGCCCTTAACCTGTAGGATCCGATGCTATCTCCAGGTAGATAGTGTCAGAATTGAGTTAAATTTGTAGAACACCTAGTTGAACTGCTTTGTGGTGTCGGACCATACACCAGAATCCCCAAATGACTGGCAGCACAAGTATTCTGATAAGATTCCATCAATGATGAGATGCCAATAATACTAAAATACTTCCCTAATTGTGCTTGCCATGTTGCATTTGCCTTTTCTTTTTCTCAGTGAAGATACTGCCTTTATTTCTTTGCATTTTTTCCTTATATACACACGAAAAAAACAGTCAATGTAAAGATAACTGCTTTTGCTTCTAACTCTTCACATTGTTTCAGAAACCCTATTTCTCTATCCAACTTCACATTTCTGAGCACTCTTAGCATTTTATCCATAGTTCTCATGGCACCTGGAACTTTTTAACTTTCTGATATAATTTATATTAAGAAGGTAATTTATATTAAGAAGGCTTCTTGAAGATAGTGATTATGTTTATTCACCTATGTTCCCTCACAGTGCTTTATCCACACTAGATGGCCAATGAACATTTAGCAATTCAGGCAACTGACTGACCGTCCAAGGTATCACTCAGATCAGCAGCTGTCTGCCTAAAAAGAATTAATTATAAAAACATAAGGACAAGACAGATTCTATTGTGAGAGACTGTATACACAAATACACAATGGCTAGACCATATATTACTACATAACTTTCACCCACAACCTGCAGCAACCTGCTCAAGAAACCAATACCTTTTCTAAAACACACACCAGAAGACAGCCTGCTCTAAGTTAGACTTGGAGAAAGCTAAATTGCTATCTTCAAGGGACAATTCAGCAAACTGCACAATAACTTATGTAATAATTGGACCGAAATTATTGGCCAGGACTTGATTAATAATCAACAGCTTCTTGAAGTTTGGTCTTGGCTTCCAAAGTAGGACCAACCATACAAAGCCAAATATGCATCCTTAACCAATCACATAGGATCCGCTCCTTCTATTTGCCCTCCTACATCTTCTGCATGACAATAGCCCCCAACATGGGTATACCTAAAGCCTTTATTTCACTATAAGGCTTTCCCATTCCTCTGCCAAAGCAAAAGTCTGACTCCCTTGCTACAAGTTCAGAATAAATAGCCTTTGCTTTTCTCATTTGTCTAGTCTTCATTTATTTCCACAGGAAATATAAGGAAAACATAAGGAAAATCCATTGGTATTATCCTAAAGACAAAATAATTCATATAAGCCGGGAACTTGGTCAGGAATAGGCCAAGGGAGAGCCTTGTCACAAACTTAGGAGTCTACAGGCAAAACCCAAAGATGGATATCATCCAGCTGAAAGATACCTGACATCCACAGCCTGGGGAAAAGCTGTTCTGTTTAGGTATCCTTGAGGTCAGGGCAGGAGAGTGCCCAACCCCACTTAGGTGACATAGTCATCACCCACAGTTGCATTACACAACATTCCCTCTGTTAACCATTTATTAAACACCACTCTCAATGATGTGGTTTAGAACATTAAGTTCCCACAAGTTCATCAAAAGTCTCATGGCGACAGCTCAGCTGCTTGGTTCTGGTTGAATAATTTGAACATTAGGGGGTTAGTTTCTCCTCGCTCTTCCTAAGCATTCTCACAATAAGCAATGTGCACTTTTGTGTAAACTTAAACCCTGCAATTTCTGTGAAGTTATAAGCTAATTCAGTCTGGTTAGCTTGAGATGACTTCTTTGAAAATACTACACAACAAGGCATGCCATAGCTAAAAGTGATTGGGTTGGTTCATAAAGTACTTTTAAATTTGGTAGTAACTACAAAATAAATATATAGTTATTGTAGAAAATCTAGAAAAAGCAAGACAATAAAAAGAAAGCTAAAATCATCCATCATGGCCCATCCAGGGAAGTGAATGCTCCCATTGACACATATCCTTTCAACTTTTTTCTCTTTCTTTATGTGCGTATGTGGGTGAGGGAGGGTAGATTCACTTGAACAGGATGACAACAGTTTTGAATCGAGTAGCTTTCCTTATTTCTCTGAAGCATGATTTGCTGAGAATCTAGCTGATAATCAAGGTATTCTTTCAAAGCACTTAAATGTCCAAGGGGAGGGGGCACCCTCATGACAGATGAATCATCTGTACTTCCTTGACTCTGTCAGGCCACTCAGTCCTGTACGTGATGGCCTCTGCCTGCAGCAGCCTCCCCCAGCCTTGCCCAGCAGAGCATCACTAGTCATCCTTCAACACCCAACCCTAGTCCTGCACCTGTGACCCCTTCCCTCTCCCTGCTAGTGGCTGAGAGTTCCCACATCTGTGCTCTCAGCAAGCCACTGCATTTCCACCAGAGCAGTCGGCAAATGACCGGGGGAATCTGGTATGACTGGATTTGTGCTTATCTGTTAACAATGAAGACAGTGGTTTACTAGTGGTTGGAGGGTGGACAGTGGAGCTGGGCTGCTTGGGTCGAACTCTGTCTCCACTGCAAATTGACACAGCCTCTGTATGCTATGCTATCTTTATCTTTAGAACAGATAATGGTACTTACCTCATAGGGTTGTACTAAGGACTTAATTAACACATGAAAAGCACTTTTAAAAGTGCCCAATACATGGTAAGCACTACATAAATGTTTGAAATTACTAATTTATGTGTAACAACTAACCCAAGTATCTCCATGGTACTTATAGCTCTCTGTCTTCCTTTTACTCAGCAATGGGGGCATTTAAGACTCATATAACTAGCTAGCTCTTATTAGTTTCCTGTGTATACAGTGAACAAATATTGGGTCCAGAATTCCTCCCTGACTACAACAGAACACAGGCATTCAACATTAAACCATTTGGATAATGCGCTCCACTATAGAGATGCTACTCCTACAAGTTACACGGACCAATGTGCTCTCCCCATGTGGAGAACATTCATTAACCATGATATGTGCAAACTCAGTAAAACACTGATGCCTTTCTGACACATTTGGTGCCTACCCCAACCAGAGCTCACTTTTTCAAGAAGCAAGCTTTGTTGGAGAGCCAGTCCACTTCAACGCAAGGAAGTGGCAGGGCTGGTGGCAGGGGGACCTCCTGACTGTGCAATATTTTCTCTGAGTCACGTCAGAATAACCAGATGGAACCAGCCCCAAATTTCACAGAAGCCACTGGGTTTAAAGTTTATAGATAACTTGCAAATTACTTATCAGGAGCCTGGTTCCAATGAGAGAAAGAAGGAGAAATGGAATCCCCCAATGTTCACATCATTCAGCTGGAAGTGAGTAGCTGAACTTTTAGACAGACAACTTTGACATGTTTCCTAGGCTCTAATGTTCTCAAAGAACATCTTATTTTAGAATATACTGTAAAAAGGGCTGACCTAAATATTTTCTAACTTTGAAAATCTAAGGAAGTCATGACCTAAGGCTTGCTTTAAAAATATACAACCCGGGGGGTGCCTGGGGGGCTCAATGGGTTAAACATCTGGCTCTTGATTTCAGTTCGGGTCAGGATCTCAGGGTTGTGGGATCAAGTCCCACATTGGGCTCCCTGCTCAGTGGGGAGTCTGCTTGAGTTTCTCTCCCTCTGCCCCTCTCCCTGCTCACTCCCTCTCAAATAAAAATAAATACATCTAATATATATATATAAAACTCTTGGGGCACCTGGGGGGTTCAGTTGGTTAAGTGACCAACTCTTGGTTTCTGCTCTGGTTGTGATCTCAGGGTCGTGAGATCAAGCCCTGTGTTGGGGAGTCTGCTTCAGTTCTCTCTCCCCCCTCTTTTGCCCCTCCCTCCTAAAATAAATGAATAAATCTTTAAAAAAAAACATATACAACTCTTCACATTTTAAACATCCAGTAAATCAGGATTATGATTTCATAAAATTGAAATAGATAAAGCTTCCAGCTATCCCTAGGTCTCAATCACTTCAACTGAACAAAATGTGCAGATTTCCTTCTAAAGGCAAGGTCCCTGCCATTAGGAGAAATGGTTCAGATCTGAAACCAACCAGGGAAGCAGTCCTCATCATAGCTTGAGTTACATTAGCCTGCTGGAGCTGGACTGGCTTCAAACCTGAAGTAACCTATTTTTTTTTTTTGGAGGGGGGAGGGGCTGAGGGAGAGAAAATCTTTTTTTTTTTTTCAGTTGCTTAAGAACAAGATGTTGAAATAGGGCTTTTTTTGGGGTGCTTTATTTCTGGAAAATACATTACATTATAATAATATTGAATATTATTTGGATGTAGTTTTTTTTGTTGATTCGCCATCATGGACATTTGTAGGATTTAAGAGTCTAATAAATATAAAGTAAATAGGCTTTAAGTCCTGATGAAATAAATAATTGTCTTCTCAATATTTAATGTTTTAAAAGTTTGAATCAAACATTGGGATTTTTTTTCATTAATAATTTTTTTAATGTTTTTTTATTATGTTAGTCACCATACAGTACATCCCCAGTTTCTGATGTAAAGTTCGATGACTCATTACTTGCATATAACACCCAGTGCACCATGCAATACGTGCCCTCCTTACTACCCATCACCAGTCTATCCCATTCCCCCACCCCCCTCCCCTCTGAAGCCCTCAGTTTGTTTCTCAGAGTCCATAGTCTCTTAGGGAGAGAAAACCTTAAACAGGGTCCACACCCAGCCAGGAGTCTGACTTGGGGCTTGATCACGACCCTGAGATCTCAGAACCCTGAGATCATGACCTGAGGGGAGATCAAGAGTCAATCACTTAACCAACTCAGCCACTCAGGTGCCCCAACCTTTATTTTGTTTTTAAGTAGACAACTTGAGGGGTGCCGGGGTGGCTCAGTGGGTTAAGTGTCTGATTCTTGATTTCCACTCAGGTCATGATCTCAGGGTTGTGGGATCGAGCCCCCAGTCGGGCTCTGCACTCAGCAAAGTGTGCTTGTCCCTCTCCCTCTGATCCTCTCCTGGCGTGCATGCATGCCCGTGCTCTCTCTCTCTCATAAATAAATAATAAATAAATAAATAAATAAATAAATAAATAAATAGCATCTTTAAAAAAAAGTTTGCCATCTATATATCCCTTCTGTCCTAAAACTTAAAATAAAACAAAGTACCTTCTCTTCACCTGACTCCAAAAATATAAGAGACAGCATCTTTGTGATTCAAAACCAGATAACCCCCAAAAGAATTCTTTCCTATTTAGAGAGAGAGGGAGAGAATGCTCTTCAGCTCTGCCCGACCAATCCTTTGACATGTGAATTCATGACTAAGTCCATGGAAGTCAAGTGCTCAGATAAAAATACCTCTGAAAGTCAGTCTTCAGACTACTAAAAATATTTAAGTGTATAATAAAATTCTAATTCTATGAGTAAACTAAACTTTTTTAACCAAGCACAAATCTTATTTGCATGTTTCTTTACAAAAATCATCTGAACTTGAAGAGTACTGCTGTCTTACACTAGGCATAAGTTATGAAGTTGGACATGAGATAAAGAAAACAATGAGAAGCTCTAGTCCTATAAAGAAAATTGGGCTGGGAGAGCACATGTCTGCATCTCCTATTTTTGCCACTTCCCTAGTTCTATGATCATAGGCAATTCCTTTTTCCCTTCAGAGTATCCTGACTTGCACAGAGGTAATGACACTCTCAGCCCAAAGGACATGAGAACCGTGGCCTGGGATGGTTGCCTGGGAAGTGGGGAGTCCTGCACACGCGTTTGTGCACTGCCTTCCGCTGGGAAGTTTGCTGGCGCCTAGATAGAAACCTAGAAAGGTGAGGCATGGATTCCAACCTAGGGTACAGAACTGACTGCTCCGGTAACTAAATATTCCACCGTCTCCCGCCCCTTAAGGCACCCGCCGCTGCTTTACTTTAATAAACATATTCCCAGTCCTGGGCAATCCTAACCCAGAGCTGGATTTTCAAAGACTACACAAGACAAATAGGCCAGAGCAAGCGGAGTCTAAGGGAGCCCTCCCGCGACTTACAAATAGGGTCTTCCATTTTCAAGGGTCTTTTCAAGCGGATGCTGGCGGGCACCGTCTTCTCAATCAGTTCATCAATGCTCTAAAATTAAAACATAAGTCCGTGAACACTACAGGGAGAGGAAAGTGCTTCGGGAGTTAAAAGAATCACCTCTGTTTTGCATCTACAAAGGCTTATGGGAACCTCATTTAAATCGCCTAATTAGGGCTTCTATTTTAAAAAGAAAAGAACAATTCTGAGCAAACCAGAAATCACTTGGAGGAAAGCAAATGAATTCGATTAGTGATTCCATCGCTCCAGGTTTGGTTTCAGTCAGCAACAGAAGATAATCGGATAAACCAGGTCCTCCTTTTGCAAAGTTAGGGTTCATCAAGAGGGCGAGCTGGGTTGAAAAACATAAGGGTCTGAGGCGCGAAGAGCGGATGGAGAAAGTAAACGAGTGAGAGAAGGCTGGGGCACAGGAGCCGAACTCGCGGGCTCACTGCCACGCCAGGGCCCCAGACTTGGGAGCGGGTCCCACGCGGAGCAAAGCAAAGCTCTGGGCGGGGGACCGGAGGCCGCGCCGGCAGAAACCCGGCAGGGCGGGATGAGGCCCCAGAAGGCCGAGCGGGGTTCTTACCGCCAGCCCCAGGGCCTGGAGCATCTCCCTCTGGTCTTTGTCCCCGGGGCCGATGTGCCTCCGAGCGAAGTCGTCGTGTCTGGGCAGGAGGCGCTCGAGGAGGCGCGAGTCCCCAGCCCTGCTACTGTCCCCGCCGCCGCTGCTGCTGTCACGGCCCCGCGGGACCCAAAGCGGTCCGGTGCCTCCAACCAGGCGGCGGCCGCCCCCGACTCCACAGCCCAAACGCAGACCCCAGGCCCTGGCGCACTTCTGCATGGTCGCGGCCACAGCCCCTGCCCCGGCCCGCGAGGGTCGGCCGCGCTCTCGGCCTCTTCTGGTCGGAGTCCTCCGGCTGGCGGCTGGCGGCTGGCGGCTGGCGGCTGGCGGCTGGCGGCTGGCGGCTGGCGGCTGCCTTCTGCCCGGAGCCCCTTCTCGTTGGACGAGCGGCAGGACAGACGGATGGGCCCTCGTGGGCAATGAATGGGCGCAGCGCTCAGCCTGAACACGCGCGCGAAGTTGTTGCTCCACGCGAGGCACCTGCTTCGCACACTTTAAGCTTTGGCCTGCGGGCGGGCGTGGGATGGGGCCAGGAAAGGCTCCGCCAATGGGAGTGGACAGAGGGGCGGGGGAGGGGCACACCCGCCCCGCCCCCTCTCCTGCTCCCTTCTCAGGCCCTCAGCAGTCTCGCTCCTGGCTCACAACCCGCCATCCTCATCACTCGTACTCCGTCTAGGGCTGATGCGGAGACCAGGGCGATCCATGCACTCGGGGCTAAGGTCTGGGACCGCACTGGCGCGGGATCCGGCTGCGCGGCTGCAGGCGAACTGCCCGAGGAACTCAGCTGAGATGAAAGATGATTCTGATAGAGAAGACAAGCTCAAATAATTAGTTTCCACTCATTAATTTTAGGGTATCGTTTCCGGTTATACTTCATGGAAACAAATAAGGGCAGATGAAAGGTTTTTTTTTTATAGTAATGATTGTGGGCAAGTTACTAAACCTCTGAGCTTCAGTTTTCTCATCTCACCCAGCTGGATGGATTTTATTATACATTGAAAGAATTGCCCCAACAGTAGGCTTGAATCACTTCTCTATCTCTCCCCATATATATGTGGGGAGGGAGGGAATGCAAAAGATATTGAGGTATATGTTTTGCACTGTCATCTTAGTTGGAAAATTTTGTACATCTAAGGTCTCCAGCTATCTCTTGAGATTTGTATCAAGAATGAACTTTCAAGGGGCACCCGGGTGGTGCAGTCAGTTAAGCGGCCAATTCTTGCTTTCCGCCTAGGTCTGATCTCAGGGCGGTGAGATGGAGCCCCACCTCGGCTGGTGCTGAGTTGGCTGAAGTTTCTCTCTCCCTCCCACTGCCCCTCCCCGCCTCACACACACTCTCTCTAAAACAGATAAACAGTTCTTAAAAAAAAAAAAAAATGAACTTTCTGGCACCTGGCTGTCTCAGTGTGTACAGCATGTGACTCTTGATCTCAGGGTTGTGAGTTCTAGCCAGCACTGGGTGTAGAGATTACTTAAAAATAAAATCTTAATACAAAGAATGAACTTTCAAAATTATGACTGTCCTAATATGAGGAAGACAGGACTAGACAGAAGACATCAGAACATTACCTAGACTACAGATAAGTAGAGCCTGTTTTTTCTCCTCTACTTATCAGTAGTCTAAGTAGTGTTCTGATGTCTTCTGTCTAGTCCTGTCTTCCTATTTGCCGAAGAGAGTGGCGGTCTTTCCACTCCATTCTCTGCACTTTCTGGGTTCTGTAGCTCACAGGCACATAGACTACTCAGAGAGGCAGGAAAGTATACAACAAAACAGTAAGCAAAATGTGTGCATATGGCAGGCAGGTGCAGGTGGTGAGCTGAAAGGGCTGTGTTGAATGTCTTTGAACAGGTTTTCATTCATTTAGAATGGAAATTACAGACTTCATAAAACTTGGGAGATACCCTCCGTATGGGATGCCATCCCTATTCCTGTCTATACACTCTATGTATCACAGGGCCTAGAAGCCAGAGAACTATAATTCCCAGATTCCTTTGGTTCCAGGGTTCTGGATGTTATTAATCTTCTGTCAACAATCTAGACTTGTGTGAGAACTAGAAAATGGAATAAAGAAGAAATCATTTTCTTATTTCTCTGACAGCAGCAGACAAATGCATGAGTGATAGCAGACATGGAGTACTTCCTTACCAGCCACCCACATTGGTACAGCAGGGCAGCTGTGTCCCTCAGTGGAAATTTCCCTTGGTTTTCCAACATAGGAGGCAGCAGGAATTTCTCATTGAACTTCAGTGGTTTACTTGAATATAGTGGTGGTCTTTCCACTCTATTTTTTGTTCTTCCAGTCCTTTGAGTGGTTTTACATGCACCTATTCCTGGCATTTTAATCTTCCTCTCCTTGAAGTACTCCATGTTTTCTAAATAAACCTTAGAGCCTGTGACTGAGGCCAAAAGTAGCTTTAGGAAAACTAACCCCCAAAGACAGGAATCTGGAATTAGCTATCTGACCCAATTCTGTCTGAAGTAAATAATAACACTGTCAGTAGTGGAAAATGAGATCATGATAGTTTTGTCATGAAATGGAAACAGTTACTTAGATTATCAGGGGGGAATTAAGTGCCTATTGAAGGGAGGTCTTTGCTAGATGAACTAGTTCCTGGGTTAGACCTTTGTAATGGGAATGATATCTACAAGGATTATAGGGAGGGCTGGTGGCTTCCAGATGCCCTAGAGTATTTACAGGATAAAATGATAGTTCAGAGAACTAGAAAGCCTTCACCACTCTAAACAGTCTCTTAACTTTTTTAGCTGCAGGGAGAAGGTATTTACAAATCACACCCAATCCAGAAGCCAAGAGGGATGCTTTGACAACTAAAGGAAAAGTAGGAAAAGATTGTGTGGAGGGATCCAGTGTGGTGGCCCTTGGAGGGTGCTTCACCATAAGACAGCCCCCAGTTTCACTTCCTGTCATGTTGTCAATCCTGTTTCTTGCTCTATACCACTGTGCTTTGTTATATCAAAATTGTATTTCATTAAACTCTTTTGAGAGACCAAAAAAAAAAAAAAAACAAAAACACCCCCAATGTTTGATCCTGTGGATTGCCCAGTTATCATACAAGTTGAACTCACAGCTATATCAGGTCTCACATGTGAAAGTTTGGGATTAATTAAAAACTAAGTCTTAACTTGGAACAGGGACATTTTGGTAGTTTGGGTTGAATTTGATTATCTTGAGCCCCCACTTTCACTGAGTTCCTCCAACAGCTGAAGCTGTTCCTCATCCCCTCTCTGAAATGCTGATAATCCCTTACTTGATGATCCTGGAATGGCTTCACTAAAGCATTAATCTTGCAAAGGTGTATCAATACTTATTTACCTCTATCCACAAGATTCAGATCTCAGCATACCCTGGGAAGATGAATAAAATGTCTGACACCAGAGGAGAAGCCTACACAGGGAAACAATGGTAACATATCACTAATGTATATCAGTACTGGAGGATTTCTGCGTGGGAGTGGGTTCTAAACCGAGGAAAATAATACTGAAATTACTCAACAATGGCCTTCATTAAATTAGATTAAAATATTAAAACTTTTTTGGCATAATAGAGAAGAAAGGATCCAAAGAATTGATGAGATAGGGATGTTGGGACGGTTTCATCATGTGCAATGTACTCTTCAACCCTTTCGTTGTATCCCTCAGGATGGCCCAGAGGACAATCATTTCATCTAAACATTGAGAAATCCATTGCTAAGAGGAACAGTAGTATTCTTGAAAAGCTCTATATTTTCTATGTCTGCACATATGAGATGATGGGAGAAGACACCACTGTTGAAATAGGCTCCTTGTGTTCAATGGTAAGGATAGAGTCCCAGAGTGGTAGGGGCCAGTGGCAACACTAGAAAACAGAGAAAAGGGGGCAAGTTTGCTGTAAAGGACAGCAGAGTCAGAGTGGTAACTAGTCAGGCTTGATCCACAGCCATCTTTGGTGCTCATAATTAATGATTAACCTATGAAAATCTTAGTTAATCTGGTGAACCAAACTTGGATACATCACCCAAATAAAGAAACACAGCCTGTCAACTAGCTCTCTTCCTTTAGCTGGTTCACAGACCCAGAGCCTCCCCAGTGAAGGGAATCTTAAAAAAGAACACCTGAGAAAAGACCTTATGACCCTGCTATACATATACACCATAAATCTTCCTAAACTCCCCTGAAGATACCTGTGGCCATTTACCAAGTGTTATGGTTAGGCCCCAGTGCCCAGATATGTGGTCAAACCTTATTCTGGTGTTTCTGTGAAAATGTTTTTGGTTGAAATTAGCATTTGCATCAGTGGACTCTGAGGAAAGCAGACTGACCTCCTCCCAAAGTGGTTAGGCCTCATGCAATTAGTTGAAGGTCTGAATAGAACAAAAAACTGATCTCCCCTGAGCAAGGGGAAATTCTGCAGCAGACAACCTTTGGACTTGAACTATAGAATTGGCTCTTCCCTGATAACCTTTAGACTTAAACTATAGCATTGGCTCTTCTCTGGGTCTCTAGCCTGCTAGCATGCTAGTGCAGATTTTTGGACTTGCCAGCCTCTATCATCACATGAGCCAATTTCTTTTTTCTTTTTCTCTTTCTTTCTTTTTTTCTTCTTTCTTTCTTTCTTTTTAAGATTTTATTTATTTGTTCATCAGAGAGAGAGAGAGCACACAAGCAGAGGGAGGAGGCAGAGGGAGAAGCAGGCTCCCCACTGAGCAGGGAGCCTGACACAGAACTTGATCCCAGGACCCTGGGATCATGACCTGAGCTGAAGGCAGCTAACTGAGCCACCCAGGAATCCCAACATGAGCCAATTTTTTAAAATTTCTTTTGATATATATACATATACTATTTATTCTGTTTCTCTGGAGAACACTGACTAATACTCCAAGGAAAGGAAAATACCTGGACTTCGGGCAGTTACTGGAACCTAGTTCTAAGAGAATGCTAAATTCTGCAGACCCAAAACAAACTACTCTGGTCCACTAATCACAGTGGGATGTTATGGAAGTCTGATTATAAATGGAGATTTGGGACTTCTGCTTTCAGGTCCAATATGTAAAGAGCATGAAAGTCATCACTTCTGTCCTTACAACAACAACAAAAAGCTGGATAAACTAAAAATCAATGGTTTTGGATACATCTGAAAACTGACATTGCAGGACAAAATGCCTCCTTGAAATCTGATAAGACAGGCTCATCCAAGGAGACATAGCCAAGATCTGCTTGCCTAGAGAAGAAGCTGCTAGAGTTAGAAACTGGTAGGACTATGTAATGGTAATTATGATGGATCATTGGATGCTGACTGTGGACTAACTTGAGAGGAAGAAACTCCTGGGGACTACAGTCTTAGTGGGTTCCCACACTTTCTTGGGCTTTACCTCCAGGAGCCTCACCACAGTTAGGATAAAAATCTAAGAAATATCTGCCCCCCAGCACTGGTAGAAAAAGGAAAACAATAATCACTGTGAAATATGCCCAGAGCCTTCTTCATAACAAAGACCTACTCTCCAAAGAAAAGGACTTCCAGAGTTTATCCAAGCTAAGGAAGGGAATTCCTCCCACTTCATTCCCTCCAGTATTCTTATCTCAGATAGTGGGGGGCGGGGAGAGGGAGTCAACAGAGTTTAGTGCTTCAAGACTGGGAAGCCTGAAGCCAAGGAAAGGAGTATGAGGTGGGGTGGGGGTGAGGGAGCTATATCACTAGAGGTACAGTTAGACATTCACAGCACAAGACACAGGCCTTTTTTTTCCCCCTAAGATTTTATTTATTTGACAGAGAGAGAGAGAGACAATGAGAGAGGGAACACAAGCAGGGGGAGTGGGAGAGGGAGAAGCAGGCTTCCCGCTGAGCAGGGGGCCAGATGCAGGGCTCAATCCCAGAACGCTGGGATCATGACCTGAGCCAAAGGCAGATGCTTAATGACTGAGCCACCCAGTTAGCCCACAGGCCTATATTTAACTGGAACATTAAAAAACACTCTCCTCGGGGCGCCTGGGTGGCACAGCGGTTAAGCATCTGCCTTTGGCTCAGGGCATGATCCCGGTGTTATGGGATCGAGTCCCACATCAGGCTCCTCCGCTATGAGCCTGCTTCTTCCTCTCCCACTCCCCCTGCTTGTGTTCCCTCTCTCGCTGGCTGTCTCTATCTCTGTTGAATAAATAAATAAAATCTTAAAAAAAAAAACAAACCACTCTCCTCCGCCACAACATGCCACCACATAAATAGGACTCCGATAAAACAACTAAAATTCCTGTAAGACACAGGTTGTCTCTGAGGAAGAGTACTAGGGAATCCCATAAGCAACAGGGGAAAGATAAACAAGGACACTAGAGGAATTTGAAGCCTCTGTCACTGTTAGCTACAGTAAACATTAAACGCAACACAACCCTGCCAAACTAACATCAATTCTCACGTTAAAGCCCTATTTACCTCAGTTCTTATCACTCAATACATCATGTTCAACTTTCAACAAAAAATTACAAGACGTGCAAAAAGTAAAAAAAAAAAAAAGCAGTTTGAAGAGACACATAAATCATCAGGATCAAACTCTCACATGATACAGAGGTAGGAATTATCAGACAAGGAATTTAAAATGATTATAATTAACACGTTAAAAACTCTAATAGAAAAAATAGATGATCTGTAGCAACAGATGGCCAATGTAAGCAGAGAGATGGAAACTCCAAGAAATTATCAAAAGGAAATGATAGAAATCAAAACACTGTAACAGACATGAACAACTCCTTCTAAGTGTTGATGAGTAGGCTTGACACAGCCGAGGAAAGAATTAGTGAATGCAAACATGTCAATAGAACTTTCCCAAACTGAAATGCAGAAGAAAAACAGATTGAAAAAGCAAAAAGAAAAACAAAAAACAGATCAGAACATCCAAGAACTGTGGGACAATTTCAAAAGGTGCGTAACTGGAATACCAGAAGGAGGAAAAAGAGAAAGCAGAGGGAATTTTTGAAGTAATAATAACTGAAAGTTTCAAAAATTAAAATAGACACCAAATCAGAGATCCAGGAAGCCCAGAGAACACACTAAGCAAGAGAAATACAACAACACTTAGGCATGTCATATTCAGACTGAAGAAAACCAAGGGAAAAAATGAAATATTGTTTTTAAGGATTTTATTGTTGGGGCACCTGGGTGGATCAGTCGATTAAGTGACCAACTCTTGGTTTTGGCTCAGGTCATGATCTCAGGGTGATGATATTGGGCCTCACACTGGGCTCTGCACTGCAGGCTGGAGTTGGCTTGGGATTCTCTGCCTCTCCCTCTCCTTCTGCCCTTCCTGTGTCCTCTCTCTCTAAAATAAACAAGCAAACAAATAAATAAAATCTTCAAAGAAAAAGATTTTATTTTTAAGTAATCACTCCCCAATGTGGGTCTCAGACTTACAACCCGAAGATCAAGAGTCACATGCTCTACCCACTGAGCTAGCCAGGTGTCCCAAAAGATAAAATCTCTTTAAACGCCAGAGAGAGAGGGAGGCAAGATGGTGGAGGAGTAGGGGATCCCATCTGAACTGGTCATCTGAATTTAGCTGGATATCTATCAAACCATTTGAACACCCACAAAATCAGCCTGAGATGTAAGAATATATATGTGGACCTCTACAAGCGGAAAAGTGACTGCTTTTTGCTGGGTAGGACGTGCGCAGTCCTGAATCTTCGGGGAAATAACAGGAGATAAACAGAAGGGGGAGGGAGCCTCCATAAGCTGGCTCCTGGAAAGTGATATAACACTGGAGTGTAAAATCGGAACCCTTAGAAATCTGCTTTAGTGAGAGACATCCCTCTCTGAAAGGGGCTCTGGAAATGAAAAGGCAGAATTCTACTTAGGGCATTGTGGTCTCAGGATCTGAAGGAGTCACAGAGTGAATGGGGGTGCCTGAACCAATACAGTGCCGGTACAGTGGAACTGGGAAGCAGGTTATGGTCAGTGAGCCCAGGATGGGACTCTCAGCTCAGATCACCGTAAACCATGAGCCAGGTGGATCAGTAATGGCTCTTTTCCTGAGCAGCCTGAAAAAGACTGGAGCTTGTGCCCACCACCAGGCAAAAGTTCACAGGGCAATAGTGGCCCAGAAAGGACATTAGGGCAGCACTCAGACATGATCCAGGAGATTTGAGTGTGCGCATGAGCCCACAGCTGCTCCCGGTTTTAGAGTCACAAAGGCCCCTGGGACTACCTCTGAGAAAGTTGCTGCAGGCACACATTGCTGGAGGCTGCGGTTTTTGGTGCATACAGAAGTGGAGACTGTTTGTCCTGGAGGGTTTATTAAAGAGAGCAGACAGCGATCTTTCTGCTCTGGGCCAGAGGTTTGGCTGCGGCAGTTTTTGCTCTGATCCTCTGAAGAGGCGCAGAAAGCCTCCAGGGAAGAAGAGCCTCACAGAGGACCAGTTTGCACTGAGCCCATCCCCCGATGGGGGGTAGGGTGGAGGTGGGGTGGGACAACTCCTCCCAGGGAGGGATACCTGAGAAACAGCATGGCAGGCCCCTCCCCCAGAAGGCAGTCTGGAAGAACAGGTGGATGACAAGCCTATGGATCAGACAAGACTGCAAAATTGCAACACCGGGGGAAAATAGTATATTGAGATCCAGGTGTTCCCTCATGACTCCTTTATTTTTCAGATAAAATTCTCCTTTTCTTTTTTCTCTTTTTCGTGTGCTTTTTCTCTTTATTTTTTCTTTTTACCTTTTTGTCATTTCAACTAGAAGCTTATTATACCAACATATATTTCATAGTCACTTTTTTAAAAAAGATTTTATTTATTTATTTGACAGAGATAGAGATAGCCAGCGAGAGAGGGAACACAAGCAGGGGGAGTGGGAGAGGAAGAAGCAGGCTCATAGCGGAGGAGCCTGATGTGGGGCTCGATCCCATAATGCCAGGATCACGCCCTGAGCCGAAGGCAGACGCTTAACCGCTGTGCCACCCAGCCGCCCCCAGAGGCACTTTTTAACTTGTACTTTTTCACATCAACATTTTTTATAGATACATGCTTCATTTTCATCCTTTTTTCACTCTATTCAATTTTATCTTCATATATATTTATTTATATACTATATATATATTTCTTTTTAGATATATATAAAGTTTTACATTCCTTGCAATTTTGGGATGTAGTCTCTTCTAACACAGAGACCAAAATTCACCCAGGAACAAGTGTGACACCCTGCTTTGTCCACACTGTGAGATTATAGTTCTTCTTCCCCCATTCTTTTTAAAAATTTTATTCTTGTGTTTCATTTTGGCTTTGTTTTTCTGTGGTGACTTTCAACCACTATGGATTTTGCTAGGGTGCATCTTGCTTGGGTCATGGTTGATATTTTGGACTCTGTTCATTCAGACAACCATCATTCTCTGGACAGAACGACAAGAAGAAGGAACTCACACAAAAAAGAACCAGAGGCAGCATTCTCTGCCACAGAGCTATTCGATATGGATATAAGTAAGATGTCACAGATAGAATTCAGAATAGCAATCATAAAGTTAATAGCTAGGCTTGAAAAAAAGCATAAGTGACAATATAGAATCTCGAAGGGCAGAAATGAGATCTAATCAGGCCAAACGTAAAAATGCTATGAATGATATGCCAATTAAACTTGTTACTCTAACAGCTAGGGGCAATGAGGCAGAAGAGAGAATAAGCAATCTAGAAGATAAGCTGATGGAAATGAAGTTGAGAAGACACAGACAGGCAGCTAGTAGCCCATGAAAAAAGGCTTGGAGAGATTAATGATCCCATGAAACGTTCAAATGTCAGAATTATTGGGAGTGGAGGGGGGGGCTTGAAGTTATATTTGATCAAATCATAGCTGAGAACTTCCCTAATCTGGGGAAAGAAACAAGCATTCGTGTCCAAGAGGCAGATAGGACCCCTCCCAAAATCAATAAAAACAGATCAACACCCTGACATATAATAGTGACACTTGCAAATCATAAAGCCAAAGAAGCTATCCTGAGAGCAGCTAGGGAGAGGGGATTCCTTCCGTATGGAGGGAGGAACCTCAGAATAACATCAGACCTATCCAGAGACACCTGGCAAGCCAGAAAGGGCTGGCAAGACATATTCAGAGTACTAAATGAAAAGAACATGCAGCCAAGAATACTTTATCCAGCAAGGCTGTCATTCATAATGGATGGAAAGATAAAGAGTTTCCAGGACAGGCAGAAACTGAAAGAATATTTCAACACCAGGCTAGCCCTGTAAGAAATATTAAGGTGGATTCTGTAAGCGAAGAAAGAACCCCAAGAGTATATAGACCAGAAAGTAACAGAGACAATCTACAGAAACAAAGACTTTACAGGCAATACAATGGCACTAAATTCATATCTTTCAATAGTTACTCTGAATGTAAATGGGCTGAATGCTCCAATCAAATGACATATGGTTTCAGATTGAATAAAAAAGCAGGACCCATTCAAATGCTGTCTACAAGAGACTCATTTTGAACCTTAAGACACCTCCAGATTGAAAGTGAGTGGATGGAGAACAATTTACCACATCAATGGACCTCAAAAGAAAGCTGGGGTAACAATCATCATATCAGACAAATTAGATTTTAAACCAAAGACCGTAGTAAGAGATATAGAGGGACACTATATCATACTTAAAGGGTCTATCCAACAAGAAGATCTAACAATTGAAATTATCTATGCCACCAATATGGGAGCAGCCAATTATATAAACCAAGTAATAACCAAAATAAAGAAACATATTGATAATAATACATTAATAGTAGGAGATTTCAACACTCCACTTACAGCAATGGACAGATCATCTAAGCAGAAGATCAACAAAGAAACAAGAGCTTTGAATGACACATTGGACCAGGTGGACTTTGTAGATACATATGGAATATTCTACCTTAAAACAACAGAATATTCATTCTTCTCAAATGTAACACAGAACTTTCTCCAGAATAGATCAAATACTGGGTCAAAAATCAGGTCTAACCGATACTGAAAGATTGAGATTATTCCCTGCATATTTTCAGACCACAATGCTCTGAAACTGGCAAGAAGAAATTTGGAAGGAACACAAACACTTGGAGGTTAAAGAGCATCCTGTTAAAGAATGAATGGGTCAACCAGGAAATTAAAAAAGAACTTAAACAATTCATGCAAATCAATGAAAATGAAAACACATTCATTCAAAACCTGTGAGATATTGCAAAAGTGGTCCTAAAAGGAAAGTACACAGCCATCCAGGCCTCTCTCAAAAAATTAGAAAAATCCCAAATGCACAAGCTAACATTACACCTAAAGGACCTGGAGAAAGAACAGCAAATAAAGACTAAACTCAGAAGGAGAAGAGAATTAATAAAATTAGAGCAGAAATAAATGAAATAGAAACTAGAACAGTAGAACAGATTAATGAAACTAGAAGCCAGTTTATTGAAAGAATTAGATCAATAAACCTCTGGCCAGACTTACCCAAAAGAAAAGAGAAAGGACCCAAATTAATAAAATCATGAATGAAAGGGGAGAACTCAGGATTAATACCAAGGAATTAGAGACAATAGTTAGAACTTATTACCAGCAGCTGTAAGTTAACAAACAAGGCAATCTGGAAGAAATGGATGCATTCCTGGAAATTTATAAATTACCAAGACTGAAACAGGAAGAAATAGACAATCTGAACAGACCAATAACCAGCAAGGAAATTGAAGCAGTAATCAAAAATCTTCCAAAAAACAAGTGCCCAGGGCCAGATGGCTTCCCAGGGGGAATGCTACCAAACATTTAAAGAAGAAATAATACCTATTCTATTGAAGCTGTTTCAAAAAATAGAAATGGAAGGGAAACCTCCAAACTTGTTCTATGAGGCCAGAATTACCCTGATCCCAAAACCAGGCAAAGACCCCACCAAAAAGGAGTATTACAGACCAATATACCTGAAGAACATGGATGCCAAAATAACTCAACAAGATCTTAGCCAATAGGATCCAACAGTACATTAAAAGGATTATTCACCATGACCAGATGGGATTTATTCCTGGGATACAGGGTGGTTCAACATTTGCAAATTAATCAATGTGATAGATCACATTAACAAAAGAAGAGACAAGAACCATATGATCCTCTCAATTGATGCAGAAAAAGCATTTGACAAAATACAGCATCCTTTTCTTATTAAAATTCTTCAAAGTATATGGATAGAGGGAACATACCTCAATATCCTAAAGCCATCTATGAAAATCCCACAGCAAATATCATTCTCAATGCGGAAAAACTGAGAGCTTTTGCCTTAAGGTCAGGAACACAACAAGGATGCCCACTCTCACCACTATTGTTCAACATTGCACTAGAAGTACTAGCCTCAGCAATCAGACACCAAAAAGAAATAAAAGACACTGAAATTGGCAAAGAAGAAGTCAAAATCTCTCTTCACAGATGACATGATACTTTATGTGGAAAACCCAAAAGATTCCACCCCCAAATTACTAGAACTCATATAACAATTCAGCAACGTGGCAGGATACAAAATCAGTGCACAGAAATCAGTTGCATTTCTATACGCTAACAGTGTGACTGAAGAAAGAGAAATTAAGGAATCAATTCCATTTACAATAGAACCAAAAACCATAAGATACCTAGGAACAAACCTAACCAAAGAGGTAAAGATCTATACCCTAAAACTATATTGGGGCTCCTGGGTGGCACAGCGGTTAAGCGTCTGCCTTCGGCTCAGGGCGTGATCCCGGTGTTCTGGGATCGAGCCCCACATCAGGCTCCTCCGCTATGAGCCTGCTTCTTCCTCTCCCACTCCCCCTGCTTGTGTTCCCTCTCTCGCTGGCTGTCTCTATCTCTGTCGAATAAATAAATAAAATCTTTAAAAAAAAATAAAACTATAGAACATTTATGAAACATATTGAGGAAGACACAAAGAGATGGAAAAACATTCCATGCTCATGGATTGGAAGAAAAAATGTTGTTAAAATGTCTGTGCTGCCCACAGCAATTTCCACATTCAATGCAATCCCTATCAAAATACCACCAAGATTTTTCACAGAGCTGGAACAAACAATCCTAAAATTTGTATGGAACCAAGAAAGATCCTGAATAGCAAGAGAAATGTTGAAAAAGAAAACCAAAGCTGGAGGCATCACAATGCCTGAGTTCAAGCTATATTACAAAGCTGTGATCATCAAGACAGCATGGTACTGGCACAAAAATAGACACATAGATAAATGGAACAGAAATGGACCCTCAACTCTATGGTCAACTAATCTTTGATAAAGCAGGAAAGAACAACCAATGGAAAAAAAGACAGTCTCTTCAATAACTAGTGATGGGAAAATTGGACAGCTATATACAAAAGAATGAAACTCAACAATTGTCTTACACCATACACAAAGATAAAATCAAAATGGATGAAAGACCTAAATGTGAGACAGAAATCCATCAAAATCCTAGAGGAGAACACAATCAGCAACATCTTCCACCTTGGACACAGCAACTTCTTTCAAGACAGATCTCCAAAGGGAAGGGAAACAAAAGCAAAAATGAACTTTTGGGACTTCATCCAGATATAAAGCTTCTGCACAGCAAAGGAAATAGTCAACAAAACTAAGAGGCAACCCACAGAATGGGAGAAGATATTTGCAAATGACATTATGGATAAAAGGCTGGTATCTAAGATCTATAAAGAACTTCATAAACTCAATAACCAAAAAACAAATAATTCAGTCAAAAAATGGGCAGAAGACATGAACAGGAACTTCTGCAAAGAAGACACACAAATGGCTAAAAGACATGAAAAAATGTTCAACATCACTAGCCATCAGGGAAATACAAACCAAAACCACAAAGAGAGACCAACTCATACTAGTTAGAATGGCAAAAATTAACAAGATGGGAAACAACAAATGTTGGAGAGGATGTGGAGAAAGGGGAACCCTCTTACACTGTTGGTGGGAATACAAGCTGGGACAGCCACTCTGGAAAACAGTATGGAGGTTCCTCAAGACGTTAAAAATAGATGTATCGTACAACTGAGCAATTGCACTACTAGGTATTTACCCCAAAGATAAAGATGTAGTGAACAGAAGGGGCACATGCACCCCGGTGTTCATAGCAGCAATGTCCACAATAGCCAAGCTGTGGAAGGAGCTGAGATGTCCTTCAACAGATGAATGGATAAAGAAGATGTGGTTCATATATACGATGGAATATTACTCAGCCATCAGAAAGGATGAATACCTACCATTTGCATCGACATGGATGGAACTAGAGGGGATTATGCTAAGTGAAATAAGTCAAGCAGAGAAAGACAATTATCATATGGTTTCACTCATATGTGGAATATAAGGAATAGCACAGAGAACCATAAGGGAAGGGAGGGAAAACTGAATAGGAAGAAATCAGAGAGGGAGACAAACCATGAGAGACTCTGGACTCTGGGAAACAAGCTGAGGGTTACAGAGGGAGGTGGGTGGGGGGATGGGGTAACCAGGTGATGGGTATTAAGGAGGGCATGTGTTGTGATGAGCACTGGGTGTTAAAGGAAACTAATGAATAATTGAAGACTATATAAAAAACTAATGATGTACTGTATGTCAGCTAATTGAACATAGTAATAAAAAAATAAAAAATAAAAATAAAAAAATAAAAGCCAGAGGGAAAAACACCTTGCCTACAGAGGAACAAGAATAAGAATTACAGCAGATTTCTAGCAAGTGAAAATTTGCAAATAAGAAGAGAGTGCAGTGAAATATTTAAGCTATTTTTAAAAAATCACCCTAGAGTCCTGTGCAGTGAAATTATCCTTCAAAAGTGAACAAGAGGGATGCCTTGGTGGCTAAGTCAGTTAAGCATCTGCCTTTGGCTCAGGTATGATACCAAGGTTCTGGGATTGAGTCCCAATTTGGGCTCCAAGGAGCCCAATTTGGGCTCAGCGGGAATCCTGCTTCTCCCTCTGCCTGCCACTCCCCCCTGCTTGTGTTCTCTCTCTCTTTCTCTCTGACAAATAAATAAATAAAATATTTTTAAAAAAACCTACAGAAATGAACAAGATGGAGATAGAAGTGTATAATGCCAAGCGAAATAAATCAGAGAAAGACAAATACCATATGATTTCACTCATATATGGAATTTAAGAAACAAAACAGATGAACATGGGGATGGGGGGTAGGGGAGAGAAGCAAATCTGGAACCAGACTCTTAACATAGAGAACAAACTGAGGGTGATGGAGGGAGTTGGGTGGGGATGGGTTAAATGGGTGATGGGTATTAAGGAGGGCACCTATATGAAGAGCACTGGGTGTTGTAAGTGTTGAATCACTAAATTCTACACCTGAAACTAATATTACACTGTATGTTAACTGGAATTTAAACAAAAACTTGAAACTACAAAAAAACAAAACAAGAAAAGCGAACAAGAAATAAAGACTTCCTCAGACAAAAATTTAGAGAATTCATAGCTAGCAAACATTATGTATATTTTTGCTCTTTGTTCTTTCTTTTTTCCTGATGTTCCAAGAGTGTTTGGGGGTTTTGTTAAACATTTTCTTTTTGTTTAGGGAATGTCATCCTTCAGTTATTTTTTTAAAAGGCTAGCTTCTAATTCTTAGTTTTCCTTTTGTGGGAATAACTTGATTTTCCTTCCATTCATTAAAGATCTTTCACAAGACAAAGGATTCTAGGTCAATTCTTCCTTTCTTTCAGCACTTGAAAAACATGTGCCGCCTCTTTCTGTCCTCCATGGTTTTGGATAAGAAATCTGTTATCATCCAAAGACTTTTTCCTATAGATAAAGTGTCATTTCTCTTTTGCTGCTTTCAGCATTTATCTTTGTCTATAGCATTTAGTAATTTGACTATGATATGTCTTGGCATGAACTTTTTTGGGTGTATCATTTTTAGGGGGAGTGGTTATCTCATTTGAGGTTTTCTCAGTGTCTTAGTCAACTTGGGCTGCCATAATGAAATACCATAGAGTGGGTAGAAACAACAGAAATTTATGTCTCACAGTTCTGGGGGCTAGAAAGTCCAATTCAGTTCCTAATGAGAGCTCTCTTCCTGGCTTGCATATGGATGCCTTCCTGCTAGGTCCCCACACCACCTTTCCTCGGGTGTGTGCGCAAGAAAAGAGGCAGGTGCTATGGGCTGGGGGGAGAGAAAGAAAGACAAAAAAAGAAAGAAACCTTCCTCTTCTTATAAGGCCACAAATCCTATTGGATTAGTTCCCCCACCTTTATGATCTCATTTAACCATTTGTTATCTTCTAAAGCCCCTATCCCCAAATATAATCACATTGGGGTTAGGGTTTCAATATATGAATTTGGGGTGAGGAGCACAATTCAGTCCACAGCATTCAGCTTCTTAAAGATGTAGGTTTGTATTTTTTACCAAATTGAAAAAATTTTCAGACATTATTTTTTTCTTTAGTCCTTTTCTCTTTTTCTCCTCTCCTTCTGGGACTTCAATAACACAAATGCTAGACATTTTGTTACACTTTAATATGTTTCTGAAGCTTTGTTCATTTTTTCCTCCTATTTACTCTTTGCTGTTCAGATTGGGTAACCTTTACTGCACTACCTTCAAGTACACTGATTCTTTCCTCTGTCTTTTCCATCCTGTGTAAAGTCCAGTCATCGATTTACATTTTAAATTATTTATTTATTGTATTTTTCAGTTCTAAAATTTCTATTCAATTCCTCTTTATAGTTCTCATCAAGTTAAGGATTTTCCTCATTCTTGGTATGACGAGTAATTTTGCATTTTATCCAGGACATTTAGAATATTATGAGACTATGGTTCCTGCTTAAATCTTCCATTTAAAAAAATAATAATAAAGCTTCCACTTTATAAGGCAGTCATATTGTTTAGGTTTAGAATGCATGCCCTGGCCCACTTCTGTGGGCTGTATTTGAAATGTCAATTAGTTTTCAAGGCCTTTGCAGTGCTCTTCTGGTCTGCCCCACTTGGGTACTTCCCAGGACAATTTAAAACCTGGGCAGTAGTCCACACAGTTCCGTGTGCCGTGTTAATTATGGTCGGTTTCATGCTTGGTCCACTCCAAGGTCTGCTCAGGACTTCATACACAGATTTAAAGAATCCCATTTTCCAGTTCCCTTTTCTAATTTTTATCCAGAGAATTCTCATTTTCCAGTTCCCTTTTCTAATACTCAACTAGATAGTTGAGCTGGGACATTCTTAATGCAGCAATGGTCAAAAGTATCCCATCTCATAGTTTCTACAGAGCTTGGTTAGAGGAGTGCTGCCTCTGTTAGTGCAGGGCAGGGATGGCCAGCAAGGCTCCATCCCACAGTCTTGGCCAGACTCAGCTATGAGGGGGATGGGTGTGGCTTTTTTCATGGTGTCTACCTGGAATAGGACAGGTATAACAGGTTTTATCCTGCAGAGTCACCCTTTTCTCATTCCTTTGGCTAGTGAGGGCAGGTTTCTCTTGCACTGAAGCCTGGATACACGAGGCAAAATAAAAACCTCAGGAATCTCACTGCTAGGTCATTTTTCATGTCCTAAAGTGCCTAGGCCACCTCCCTTTCTCCACCTTTCCAACTCTTCTGATAGGTGCCTTATGTATTTCACCAGGGATTTGAGTTATAATTAGCTATAATTAGTACTCCATTTTCCCAGAAGCAGAAGTCTGGTTCATATCTCTTTTAACACTCCCGTTTGACCTCTGTAGAAGACATAATTTTAGATTGATAATGGATTATGAAACTTTATGCAGGTAGTGATTCTAATTGGAGCTGTGACTTCTGATTACTAGAGCAGATTAACATAGTCCCTTGCAACTGGTATGTGGCTGTTAATCTGGGAAAACTATTTTTCCTCTATACTAATTGGTAAAGAAGCACTTAATTTCACCTGCCAACAGAAGCAGTATACCTGCCTATCTTACTACAGTGCTGTGTCAACTTTTCAACTTTCTGTCATGGTATAATCTGCCAGGACCTTGGACTGTCTTTCCCTCCTGAAGGACATGATGCTTGAAGGACCTGGTGAGCAGAATGCAGCAAGTTTGTCCTTGGTAAGACACATACCAGAGTGGAAGATAAACCTCATCAAGATTCAGGAATCCAGGGGCGCCTGGGTGGCACAGCGGTTAAGCGTCTGCCTTCGGCTCAGGGCGTGATCCTGGCGTTATGGGATCAAGCCCCACATCGGGCTCCTCCGCTATGAGCCTGCTTCTTCCTCTCCCACTCCCTCTGCTTGTGTTCCCTCTCTCGCTGGCTGTCTCTATCTCTGTCGAATAAATAAATAAAATCTTAAAAAAAAAAAAAAGATTCAGGAATCCACTACCTCAGTAAGGTTCCTAAAGCTCCAGTGGTCTTAGTTATGTTGAGCTATCCACTTCAAAGAAAAAGACAGTTTTGTATCCTTAAACCTCTTACCATTCAAAAAGAGGCACAATGCTTGGTGGGCATGTTTGGATTTTGGAGGCCATATATGTCACATTTATGTATACTGCTCCAACTTATTTACCTATAAAATTGCCAGTTTTTAGGGGAGCCAATGAAAGAGGAAATATGAGCTTGTTTAACCCTTGGGATTCATGACCTAGTAAACCCAATGCTGGCCTGTCTGGGACACATAGGGATACTATGTAGAGCCTCTGTTAAGCTCTAATAGGAGAATACAGAGCAAACACATAGGTTTTGAAGCAAAGCCATGCCCTTTTCTGCAACAAAATGCTCTTTTTGAGAAATAGCTCTTGGACTGATATTAGGCCATGAAACTGAATATGTTACAATGAGTCATTTAAGAGATCTTGTCACTTAAGATGTCCATCAAGAACTGGATGTTACCTAACCTACCAGTCTTTAAAGCAGGGTGTGCCCAGCAGTACTCCATCAAGTAGAAGTGGTACCCATTCCATCATCCAGTAGAAGATGGGCTCAAGCAGTTTGTGAAGGTTCTAGTAATTTCATGAACAAGTGCTCAGATTCCTGTGACACTTTCTTGTTCTACATTGACTCCTCCCTTCAATCCACATGTATGATCTCATGAAAGAAAGAATTTAGGCTTGATGTGTAATTGGTTCTTCATGGTATTTGACAAAAACCAGAAGGAACTACTATAAAACTGTAGTCCCACTCAGGGAGTGCCTTGAAGGACAGCAGGAAAAGGAAATCCTCCAAATGGGCAGAATTTGAAATAATTCATTTGGAAAGAGAGATGTCCAGAGATACAAATGGCACTGACTCTGGGATAGTGGCTAATGGTTTGTTGCAAAACAAGACTGGAGGATAAGTCATAAGAAGAGAGGTTGCTTGGACCTCTTCAAATGGCACAAAATGAGAAAATAATAGCTTTCCATGTGGACATTCACCAAAGAGCACTAACTACAGGTGAGGCTCCCAATAATCAAGTGGGCAAGACTACCCATTCTGTGAATGTCAGCCAGAATCCGGCCCCAACCACCCCAGTATTTACTCAGTGAGCTCACGTTGAAAATGGCCGAAGAGTTCTATATGGGCTTAACAGTGCAAGACTACACTTATTCTAGATTTTGGCTCTATTGATTTAGAGCACTTAGTTCCAAAGAAAGGAACACTTCTTTCAGGAAATACAACAATGATCCTAGTGAAGTGGAAGCTAAGCTGCCACCTGGACATTTGTGGCTCTTCATGCCATTAAATCAACAAGCAAAGAAGGGGGTTGTTTACCAGCTGAGGCAATTGATGCTAATCATAAACAGAAGATAGGTTTACTGCTTCACATTGTTCACATTGCTTCCATGTCCAATGGCTAAAGCTTAATGGAAAACTATAGTAGCCTTAGACAGACAAGGCCAGTAAGGGTTCAGACCCTTCAGAAATGGAGGTTTGGGTCATCCCATTACTAGTAGAGAATCATGACCAGCTAAGGTTCTGGCTGGGGAAAAGAGAACAGGGTATAGGTAGTTGATTAAGGAGATTATAAATATAAGTTATAGTGCAATGATGAATTGTGGAAGCAAGTATGAAGTTCCTATGTATACTTTTCCATGTTCTGTTCTATATATGCTTTATCAACCTTTGTCCCTTTCCCCTTTTTATTACTTTATATAAGTTGTGTTGGTGGTAGTTAACATTATAAATTAATCCACTGTGTATAGAATATCAAAGGGGGATTATGACTGAACTAGAAATATCATTCATAAATATAATGTTGATGAGACTTTAGCTGTCCTCTTCCAGAGGAAAAGGCAGGTATGCTATCCTTTGAATAAGAGATTGTTGTATTACATTAGGAGGAAGCAGGCTATTTTTACTGCTGTTATTTGTAAACTTGAATATAGACAGAAAGCTCTGTATTGTTGCTGAGTAGCCAAAGAAATAGACTGCTTTTTTTTTCTTTATTCAAAATGCATTCCCACTCCCTTCTATTCTCTTCTCTATATCACAAATGCTGGAGTGTCTTGGAACTGTATTTCTCTGACCCAATTTCCTCCAGGATCCTGGATGCCATTTACAGTCAGCCACAAATACACTCATACAATGTTTGTTAGGCAGAAGAGAGGCAAAATTCATTTCTTCCTCTGGCAGCAGTGGACAGGTATGTGGGATGAGGCAGATGGGAAGTATTATAATGACAACAGGTATTCCACTGTTAGTCACTCATCCCTATGCAACGAAACAGCAATGACGATTGGTGGCTAGTTCCTGCAATTTCCTGTGTGACAGCCACAACTCACTGCTTTTCAGGACCTCAGAAACAACACAAACCTGGAAGCCAGTGGCAGCTTCCCCTGACTTTCTCTTCTTCAGTGTGGTAAACACCTGATTCCTAATATCAACCCTCTGTCTGAAACGCCCAGAGTGATTTCTGTTTTCCTGAATGACCCCTGATGGATGCACTCTCTCATGTCAAGCCAGCACATCTAAAGCTCATTACAACCATGATTTAGGGAATAATTCCTTATAGCTGATAGTTTCTGCACAGGTTTTTAAAATCCCAAACAAACCACACAGATGAACTGTTTGAACCCTGATAGACCCTGACAGTCTTTAGGTTGAGATCTTCCATGTCTAGGAATCTGAAAGAAAGAAAGTAACCAAGCTTTACTGTAGAGTTACGTGACAAGAGCTTCTCAGGAATATGCATATAGTTTTCATTTACAGCTATCTCACCTCAGTAGAGATCGTCACATTCTTATGGTTGGAAGAAAATGTGGATCAAAGTTAGCGCTCTTTTGTGTACTTGCTTCCTTGATCTCAGCTGTAGATGATGTGTATTTATGATATATACTGAGGATTCCTATGAAACATACATATGTTTAGTGAAGACTTTTTTCATAACTGGAATGTAAAGATAGCTGCAAGCTAATCAGTTAAATAAAAGGGTATTTTGACCAAGAAAGGTGTTTTCAATGGAGTGGAGGCATAAGAATTTGTGACTAAGAGTCAACATCATAAATAATTGTAAAACAAATCTAGAAACAAGTAAGGATGCCCACAACTAACATGTTTATTTAACATTATTTTGTAAATCATAGCCCTGTATTAAAGCTATGATTAAAGTTGAAGTTAAAGAAACTGCATTAAGTATTGGATGGTTGGAGTCAAGTTTCATTATTTTAATTTTTATAAGTAGCTGTTTACAAATAACCGAGGGGCACCTGGGTGGCGCAGTTGTTAAACGCCTGCCTTGGGCTCAGGGCGTGATCCCGGTGTTCTGGGATCGAGCCCCGCATCAGGCTCCTCCGCTATGAGCCTGCTTCTTCCTCTCCCACTCCCCCTGCTTGTGTTCCCTCTCTCGCTGGCTGTCTCTGTCACATAAATAAATAAAAATCTTAAAAAAAAACAAAACAAAAAAACCACAAATAACCAACTGAAATTAGTTTGAATAAAAGAGTTTCAATAGCTTTCTTTTCCTTTACATTAGCAATGATCACCTAGAATGAGAAAAACTGCATTTAGAATAGCAACATAATATAACACTTGGATTATAAAAAACAAAGCTTCACTAAAAGACAATATTCTAATATTGAAACAAAGAGGATCCTGTAAGGAAAACGTAAATATAGTAAAAAAAAAAAATCACTTCTGCACAAAATAATGTATAGGTTTAATTGAAGTCTAGTAAAAATCCAACAGTAATTGGAAATTTACAAATACGTTTAAGTTTTTAAAATTTATTTATTTTTAGGGGTACCTGGGTGGCTCAGTTGGTTGAGCATCTGCCTTCAGCTCGGGTCATGATCCTGGGGTCCTGGGATCAAGCCCCACATTGGGCTCCTTGCTCAGTGGGGAGCCTGCTTCTCCCTCCCCCTCTGCCTGCTGCTCTCCCTGTTTGTGCTGTCTCTCTCTGTCAAATAAATAAATAACATCTTTTAAAAAAGGATCCAAATGTTAGAAAAATTTTTTAAAAAATTTATTTTTAGAGAGAGAGAGAAACTGTGGGTGGGTGGGGGAAGGGGCAGATGGAGAAGGAGAGAGAATCTCAATCAGACTGAGCACGGAGTCCAAGGCAGGGCTCTATCTCACAAACCTGAGATCATGACCTGAGCCGAAATCAAGAGTCAGACGTTTAACCGACCAAGCCACCCAGGTGCCCCAAAATATGTCTAAATTATAGTTGGAAATAATAACCAATAATTGTTAGGACCTTTTTTTAAACATAAAGAGTGATGATGGTAGAACTTTGAAAGTTCAACAATGTGATATACACAAGAATCCTGATTCAGTTCTGGCTCAAACACTAACTATAAAAAATAAGATAAAAACTGAGTATTACATGGCATTAAGGAATTTTTGTTAATTATGTTGGTAATGGTTACATAGGACAATATTCTTTTTTTTCTTTTTTTTTTTAGAGAGAGAGAGAGAAAGTGTGTGAGGAGGGGGAGGGGCAGAGAGGAGAGAGAGAGAATCTCAAGCAGGATCCACACTCAGACCAGAGCCAAGGTGGGGCTCGATCTTACAACCCTGAGATCATGACCAGAGCCGAAATCAATAGTTCTTAACCAACTGAGCCACCCAGGCACCCCAGAACAATGTTCTTATACTTAGGGGAAATGTATGAAGTATTCAGGGAGAGTTTATGATGTCTGCAACTCATTTTAAAGTGGTATAGAAATTTAAAAGACAGTCATTTTGTTAGAAGGTAGAGGAGGGGACAGTAAAGTATCCTCTAGGCTGAGAAGGCACTTTAAGACTGAAAAATGAACCAAGCTACTCTATGCCATATACACAGAGTTTTATTCAGGATAACTTACAGATGGGATGGCGGAGCGGGGAGGGATGGAAGATTTGGCAGGCAATGGTCCAGGCACTAAAAAGCTCTTCTCTGTCTAGTTTGGACATTAACCCACAGCTTTTATAGAGTGCAGCGGGAGGGGGTGTGGGGGGGGTCAAAGGGTGGTTATCTAATGTGGCCCACCTGCGCACCAGTTCTCTCTACTAGTTATCTAAAGTACACTTTCTGGGCACAGTTATCTACTAGTTATCTGAAAGTGGAGCCTTCTGCATGCCAGTTTAGAGAAGATCAGAACAAGTCTTCCCACATTCTGGTCAGGGCATACATTCTACAAGGCCCGGAGCATGTAACCCTGAGCGAGGTCATTGCATGGGTATGAACAAGATGGAGGGCCAAAGATGGAGTCAGTGTTGTCAGCATTCCTACACCCCACCCTCAACATCTTTATATGCCATTCTTCCATGATGACCCTAGAGCCAGATATCAGGAGGTGACTTGCATCCCTATGCCACAGCAACAGTATTAATATACCTATCAGACCAAAGAAAATACTTGGTTTTCCAGCAACCAGTAAAGAGGCCTTTCCACAGACCTTCCACAAGTGGAGTGATTGTGAACTTCAGTGTAAGTGGTGGCCCATGTCCAGAAGATGTTTCCTGATGTGACAGAAAGAAACATCAGCAATAGGAGGCTAGGGGCAATAAGACAAATGTTTTATAGGCAATAGGTATGGTAAATCTTCATTTAGTAACAATACGGTAGTGGTTTGGTCTCCAGGAGTCAATACTACCACTGGCTTAGGTATTTTCCCTGGAGGGTGATACCATATATTTTGTCCCTTAGTATTATTAGAGGATGTGTCTATATTGTACATAGGTATCTCAGGTGGCCCCCATACTAACAACCCTACCTCCATACTAAGTGTCAGAGATTCAGAAGCAGTTATTTGTATATGTGTTGGGTCCTGACCAATGTAGAACCAGGGGTTAAGAGTAATATCAGATGTGAGTCCTTGGCTCCAAGGGATTAGGACACCAAGCTACCTGTGTGGGGAGGCACTCCAACCCAATTCCCAATGAACTAAATTCTTACCAGCTGGGAGGTCTTATGGCAATCGCACAATGAAATCCCTCTTCTCAGATAGGCCTCAGACCTCCTGACAATACCTGCAACACTAGCACCAGAGCTGCAAGGATGTTGTTGGTCAGGTGTCATATGCTGATGTCTGTCCTGCTATAGACATGGCATTAAGGAGTTGAATTGCCTCTGTTAGTCTCAGAGACCATCCTTTGGAGGAACCTTCTGGTGACAAAGTCTTTAATGTGTTTTTTATTAGTCCATTCACCCTTTCAATTAGGCCTTCAGCACTGGGACTGGATGGCAGGTAGAAAGTCCATAATATATCCCAGGCTCTGCCCATTCTTGGACCTTGCGGCTAGTAAAATGTGTCCCTCGGTCACTACCTATCTGAGTCGGTGTTTGTACATGCCCTCTACTTTTGTTAATCCCTTTATAGTTGCAGCCTGATTAGCTCTTCTATGGGCAAAGGTTTGTATAAGCCCCGTGGATGTGTCCACATAGGTTAGTGCATATTTGTGCCCTTCTGATACTGCAAAGAGCCTCTATAGTCTATTTCCCAGCGAGAAACAGGGCTTGTAGTCCACCCAGTATGCCTAGCATATGGCACAACAGTCATCACCTGAGGTGGCAATGGGGGAAGTCCTTGTCAGCAGCTTCTCAACTGGAATATTTTCAAGACAAATGCAATCTTTTTACTATTTTCTGGGTGGTTTTGGGACTTCAGTGTTCTGATTTACAGTGGACACATTCTGCTACATCAGATGTGGTCAACATTTCCTCTAGTAGAAGGGCTTATGCCTGGGCTAGAATGGCTGCCTCATAATTACCTGGTAGTGTAAATGGGGAGTGAGCAAACACGGGCCATACTTGGATGGCTACCACAGGCTTAGTGCATACTTCACAAATTCCTTTCCATAGTTCTGCTCCCCACAGGATCTATTTAGTAAAACCCAGCCTTCTTTGTGCCACTACAATATCCATGTTGTTAACACTTCCCACAATGCCCAGCTGTCAGTGGCCAAATGGATGGGCATGGGCTCATGCACCAACACAACCCATTCTACTCTCAATTCTGCCCAGTCACTACTTTGTTTAGTTTCTTCTTTGAACCAAAGTACATCAGAATCCAGTCAGATGCCAGAGGAATGCCCAACGGGATAGTTTCCCTAACAACTGCCATCAGTGTACATGTGTCCACTGGAGGCAAGCCTACCCATTCCTTTACTTGCAGGACAGGAGGAATAATGTCCTTGACTTCTGGAAATTGGGCGGGTTGATGTGTGTGACTGGCCCTACTAACAAGTGAAGTTCATGAGTTAGTGTGCCATTTCTATAAGGTGCTTACCTGGGCATAAGTTCGGTTAGGTTTGCTTAACATATCCTTAATCCATCCTCCTACCAGCTGAGGGGTTCGTATCAACACAGGCAGGTAGGCAGTCAGTCCTTCTGTTGCTGCAGTGTAAGATATACAGCAAATAGCTGTTTCTCAATGAAACTATATAACTGGTTTCTGTTCCCTTCCATAACTGAGACCAGAATCCTAACGGGATTTGTCTCCCATTCCGTCATTGCCATTAGCTCCAGCCAAACCCTTCTGGATATGGATTTACAGCTAATTCACAACTCACATCTGGCATTAATATCCCCAGGGCCTGTACTTGTTATTCTACGATTTTTGCCTTTAAGAAAGCCTCTCATTGGTTAGCACCCCAAACCCATTCTTCTCCTCTTAACCCAGGCATCTGTACTAGTTGGGGAATAAAAGGTCTCCAGTAACCCAATAAACTAACAAAAGTCTATAATCTCCTTACCATTTTAGGAATTAGGAAGGTTTGTATTTTATCAACTACTCCCACCAGCATCACTTTTGTTTTACCCAACCAGATGACACCCAGGAACTATACTGACAGATCTGGCCCTTGGATCTTGTTAGTATTTACCTCCCATCCTTGCAACTTTAAGTATGCCTGTAATGACATGGTTGCTTGAGACAAGGAGGATGAATCATCACAAGTTAGCATAACATCATCTAGATAATGAGAAAGCACCATCTCCTCTGGCAATATCCATTTTTCCAAATCTCTGGCTACCATCCATTGAAAAACTGTGGGACTATGGAGATACTCTTGGGGCAATGCATGATAGGTCCATTGTCTCTCATTCCATGTGAAGGTGGACTGGTCTTAGATTCAAGTCCAAATAGAATGCTGAAAAAGGTGTTAGACAAGTCCAGTACATAATGAGATATCTTAAAGATGCTGTAATTTTTTTCTAACAATAAGACCATACTTGGATGGACAGAGTAATTTTATTGAGTTCCCTATAATCTTGTCATTCCCCAGGTCCCATTAGATTTCTTTACAGGCCAAACAAGACTATTCAATGGGCTTTGGGCAGGCCTCATTATCCCCATGTTTTCTAATTCTCTAATTGTGGTCATAATCTTGTTATGCCCCTCAAGTAGCTTACCTTGTTTTACGTTTATTACTCTTTGGGTATGGTAGTTGTACAGATTCCCATTTTGCATGACACACAACTATGGGTTTCGCTACTCAAATATGTACGCAAATTCTCTAGGTAGAGAAGAGTCTGTATGAGCTTGATAATTTGCCCCCCACAATCACCAATAGCTTTTATTACTTTCTAAAATTTTGAGGAGCCTACATAAACAAGTGTACACCCAGCTCCAGTGTCCATTAGAGCTAGTACAGTCTGTTAGTGAGAGACCAACCAATGGCCGATTCAACATCAGGCCTCTGGTTGCCCCCCACTGCATGCACTAGAGGACATCTTTGGCCCAATCCTTATTCTTTTGAGGTAAGGGGTATTCATTCCTGAAACTCCTCTGCTAGTGGAAGGGCACTCAGCAACACACCCAGATCTTCTTAGCCTTCCTTCAGGGAGCAAACTGCCCTCCCTTTGCAATGCCTTCCATACGCTCAGCAAGACTGAATTCAGTTTGTCCACATTTTCTCTCTCAAGGTCCCAGATAATATTAGGTCTTGCCAAAATTGCTTATGAGAGATTTTGATGCCCTTCCTGCCATTTTTTTTGTTGACACTATCCTCTGTTTATCTCCATTTTTCCTTTTTTTTTTATTCCAGTTAGCGCACAGTGCAATATTAGTTTCAGGTGTCCAGTATAGTGATTCAATTCTACAAATCACCCAGCATCATCACAAGTGCACTCCTTAATCCCTATCACCTATTTCCCCCATCCCTCACCCATCTTGTTCTGGTAACCATCAGTTTGTTCTCTATAGTTAAGAGTCTGTTTCTTGATGTGTGTCTCTCCCTCCCCCCGCTTTATTCCTTTGTTTTATTTCATGAATTCCACATGAGTAAAACCATATGGTATTTGTCTTTCCCTGACTGACTTATTTCATTTATCAGTATACTGTCTAGCTCCATCCATGTCATTACAAATGGCAAGATTTCATTCTTTTTTATGGCTGAATAATGTTCCATTGTGTCTGTCTGTGTGTGCGTGCGTGTGTGTGTTTGTATATCACCTCTTCTTCGATGGACACTTAGGCTACTTCCATAATTTGGCTACCATAAATAACACTGCTATAAACATAGGTATGCATGTATCCCTTTGAATTAGTGTTTTTGTATTTTTTTGGTAGATAACCAGTAGTGTAATTCTATTTTTAACTTTTTGAGGAAACTCTATACTGTTTTTCACAGTGGCTGCATCAGTTTGCATTCACAGCAACACTCTAAGAGGGTTCTTTTTTCTTCACATCCTTGCCAACACTTGTTGTTTCTTCTGTTTCTGATTTTAGCCGTTCTGACAGATGTTAATATCTTATTGTGGTTTTGATTTGCATTTCCCTGATGATAAGCATCTTTTCATGTGTTTGTTGGCCATCTGGATGTCTTCTTTGGAGAAAAGTCTGTTAATTTCTTCTGCCCATTTTTTAATTGGATTACCTGTTTTTTGGTTGTTGAGTTGTATTAGTTCTATTTTGGATACTAACCCTTCATCAGATATGTCATTTGCAAATATCTTCTCCCATTCAGTAGGTTGCCTTTTAGTTTTATTGACTGTCTCCTTCACTGTGCAGAAGCTTTTTATTTCAATATAATCCAAATAGTTCATTTTTGCTGTTATTTCCCTTGCCTCAGGAGACATATCCAGAAAGATATTGCTATAGCCAATGTCAGAGACATTACCACCTGTGCTCTCTTCTAGGATTCTTATGGTTTCAGTTCTCACATTTAGGTCTTAGTCCATTTTTAGTTTATTTTTGTATATGGTGAGAGAAAAGCGTTCCAGTTTCATTCATTGCATGTAGTTGTCCAGTTTTCCTAACATCATTTGTTGAAGAGACTGTCCTTTTCCCATTGAATATTCTTTCCTGCTTTGTCAAAGATTAAGTGACCATATAATTGTGGATTGATTTCTGGGTTTTTATTCTCTTCTATTGATCTATGTGTCTACTTTTGTGCCAGTACCATACTGTTTTGATTACTACAGCTTTGTGATATAACTTGAAGTCTGGAATTGTGATACATGCAGCTCTCTTTTCTTTTTCAAAATTGCTTTGGCTATTCAGGGTCTTTTGTGGTTCCATATAAATTTTAGGATTTTTTTGTTATAGTTCTCTGAAAAATGCTGTTAGTATTTTTATAGGGATGGCATTAAATGTGTAGATTGCTTTGGGTAGTACAGACATTTTAACAATATTTGTTCTTGCAACCCATGAACGTGGAATGTGTTCCCATTTCTTTGTGTCATCTTCAATTTCCTTCATCAGTGTTTTACAGTTTCCAGAGTACAAGTCTTTCGTTTCTTTGGTTAGGTTTATTCCTATGTATTTTATTATTTTTGGTGCAATTATAAAATAGGGTTGTTTTCTTATTTCTCTTTCTGCTACTTCATTGTTAGCATATAGAAATGCAACAGATTTCTGTGCATTAATTTTGTATCTTGGGACCTTACTGCATTCATTTATCAGTTCTAATAGATTTTTGGGGGAGTCTTTAGGGTTTTCTACATTTGGTATCATGTAATCTGCAAATAGTGAAAGTTTTACTTCTTTCTTATCAATTTGGATGCCCTTTATTTCTTTTTGTTGTCTAACTGCTGTGGCTAGGACTTCCAGTACTATGTTGAATAAAAGTGGTGAGACTGGACATCCTTGTCTTGTTCCTGACCTTCCAGGGAAAGCTCTCTGTTTTTCACCATTGAGTATGAATTTAGCTGTGGGTTTTTGGCATATAGCCTTTATTATTTTGAGGTATGTTTTCTCTAAACCTACACTGTTTAGAGCTTTTATCTGTTTAGAGCTTTTATCATTAATGGATGTTGTACTTTGTAAAATGCTTTTTCTTCATTTATTGAAATGATCATATGGTTTTTATCTCTTCTCTTTATGGATGCAATATATCACATTGATTTGTGAATATTGAACAACCCTTGCATTCCAGGAATAAATCCCACTTAATTGTGCTGAATGATTTTTTAAAACATATTGTTGGATTCTGTTTGCTAGAATTTTGTTGAAGATTTTTGCATCCACGTTCATCAGAGATATTGGCTTGTAGTTCTCTCTCTCTCTCTTTTTCACGTGTGGTGTTTTCATCTGGTTTTGTTAGCAGGGTGAAAATGGCTTCATAAAATAAATTTGGAAGATTTCCTTCTTCTATTTTTTGGAATAGTTTGAGTAGAAAAGGTACTATCTCTTCTTTTAATGTTTGTAGAATTTGACTGTGAAGCCATCTGGTCCTGCACTTTCTTTTTTTGGGAGTTTTTTGATTACTGATTCAATCTCCTCGCTGGTAATCAGTCTGTTCAAATTTTCTATTTCTTCCTTCTTCAGTTTTGGTAGGTTTTATATTTCCAGGAATTTATCCATTTATCCATTTCTTCTAGGTTGTCTAATTTGTTGGCATATAGTTTTCATGATTATTCTCTTATGACTGTTTATATTTCTGTGATATTGGTCGTTATTTCTCCTTCACTTCTTTTTTTGATGAGTCTGGCTAGAGCTTTATGAATTTTGTTGATCTTTTCAAAGAACCAACTCCTGGTTTAATCTGTTCTATTTTTTTTTTTCATAGTTTCTATATCATTTGTTTCTGCTCTGATCTTTATTATTTCTTTCCTTCTGCTGGTTTGGGTTTTGTTTGTTTTTCTTTTTCATGGTTGTTTAGATGTAAGTTTAGGTTGTTTATTTGAGATTTTTCTTTTTCTTTTTCTTTTTTTTAAAGATTTTATTTTATTTATTCGACAGAGATAGAGACAGCCAGCGAGAGAGGGAACACAAGCAGGGGGAGTGGGAGAGGAAGAAGCAGGCTCATAGCGGAGGAGCCTGATGTGGGGCTCGATCCCGAAATGCCAGGATCACGCCCTGAGCCGAAGGCAGACGCTCAACCACTGTGCCACCCAGGCGCCCCTATTTGAGATTTTTCTTGATTCTTATAGTATGCATGTATTGCTATAAACTTCCCTCTTAGAACCACTTTTGCTGCATCCCAAAGGTTTTGGACTGTTTTCATTTTCATTTGTTTCCATGTATTTTTCAATTTTTTAAAAAATTTCCTTGTTGACCCATTCACTGTTTAATAGCATGTTATTTAACCTCCATGTATTGGTGGTCTTTCCAGATTTTTTTTATTGTGGATGATTTCTAGTTTCATAGTGTTGTGGTCAGAAAAGTTTCATGGTATGGTATGACTTTGCTCTTTTTGTATTTGTTGAGGCTGTTCTATGGCCTAATATGTGATCTGCTTTGGAGAATATTCCTTGTGTACTTGAAAAGAATGTGTATTCTGCTTTTTTAGGATGGAATGTTCTGAATGTATCTGTTAAATCTATCTGGCCCAGTGTGTCATTCATAGCCACTGTTTCCTTGCTGATTTTCTGTTTGGATGATCTGTCCATCAGTGTAAGTGGAGTGTTAAAGTCCCCTACTATTATTGTATTATTATCAATAGTTTCTTTATGTTTGTTATTAATTGTTTTTTGTACTTGGATGTTTCCTTGTTGGGTGCATAAATATTTTACAGTTGTTACATCTTCTTGTTAGCTTGCTCCCTTTATTACTATACAGTGTCCTTGTCTCTTTTTACAAACTTTGTTTTTAAAAACTATCTTGTGGGGTGCCTGGGTGGCTCAGTCCTTAAGCCTCTGCCTTCGGCTCAGGGAGTGATCCCAGAGTCCTGGGATCAAGCCCCACATCAGGCTTCTCTGCTGGGAGCCTGCTTCTTCCTCTCCCACTCCCCCTGCTTGTGCTCCCTCTCTCGCTGGCTGTCTCTCTGTCTGTCAAATAAATAAATAAAATCTTTAAAAGTCTATTTTGTCTGATACAAGTATTGCTACCCAGCTTTCTTTTGACATTCACTTGCATGATAAATATTTCTCCATCCCCTCACTTTCAACCTGCAGGAATCTTTAGGTCTGGAATGAGTCTCTTGTAGACAACATATAGATGGGTTTTTGTTTTTTTATCCACTCTGTCACCCTACATCTTTTGACCGAAGCATTTAAACCATTTCAATTCAAAGTAATTATTATATGTATTTATTGCCATTTTGTTACTTGTTTCATGGTTGTTTTTGTAGTTTTTCTCTGATTGTTTCTTCTCTTTCTTTCATGGTTTGCTGGTTTTCTTTAGTGATATACTTGGATTCCTTACTCTCTACATTTTGCATATCCATTACTGTTCTTTGATTTGTGGTTACCATTCAGCTCATATATAACATCTTTGGCATACAGAGTCAATATTAAACTGATGGTCACTTAATTTTGAACTCATTTATTACTCCTCTCCCTCCCACATTTCAGATATTTGGCATCATATTTTACATCCTTTTGTCTTGTGTTTCTCTCTTTTTTTAAAAAAGATTTTATTTATTTATTCGACAGAGATAGAGACAGCCAGTGAGAGGGAACACAAGCAGGGGGAGTGGGAGAGGAAGAAGCAGGCTCCCAGCAGAGGAGCCTGATGTGGGGCTCGATCCCATAATGCCGGGATCACGCCCTGAGCCGAAGGCAGATGCTTAACCACTGTGCCACCCAGGCACCCCTGTCTTGTGTTTCTCTTGACTGACTTTTACAGATAGTTAATTTTTGTTTGCTTTTGTGTTTCTTATTTTTCTTACATTTACCTATGGTTTTTGTTTTCCACTCATACAGTCCCCCCCTAATATTTCTTGTAGGGATGGTTTAGTGGCCATGAATTTTTTTAATTTTGCTAGTCTGGGCAACTCTTTATCTCTCCTAGTCTGAATGATAGACTTACTGGATAGAGTATTCTTGGCGGCAGATTTTTCCCTTTCAGCACTTGAATACATCATTCCACTCCCTTCTGGCCTGCAAAGTTTCTGCTGAAAAATCACCTGATAACCCTATGGTTATCTAATTTAATTTATGGTTATCTAATCTAATTTATCTAATCTAATTTATCTAATCTAATTTAATTTATGGTTATCTAATCTAATTTATATGTAATTGTCTACTTTTCTCTTGCAACTTAAAAAAAAATTTTTTTTTGTTAGATTGAAAGAGAGAGAGAGAGAGAGCAGGGGAGGGGCAGACGGAGAGGGGCTCGATCTCACAACCCTGAGATCATGACCCACAGATCATGACTGAAATCAAGAGTTGGACACTTACTGACTAAGCCACCCTGGCATGCCTTTTATTTTTTTTTTAAGAGAGAGGCAACCTTTAAAATTCTTTATCACTATTTTGTGCTATTTTAATTACTATGTGTCTTAGGGTGTACCTTTTTGGGTTGAATTTGTTGGGAGACCTCTGTGCCCCCTGAATCTGGATTTCTGTTTCCATCTCCAGATTTGGGAAGTTTTCAGCTATTATTTCTTCAAATATATTTTCTGCCCCTTTTTCTCTCTTTCTCCTTCTGGGATCTCTATAATGTGAATGTTATTACACTTGGCGGTGTCACTGAGTTCTCTAAGTTATTCTCATTTTGTAGTATTTGTTTGTCTCGCACCTGTTCAGCTTGGTTGCTTTCCATTACTCTATCATCTAGGTCACTGATACATTCCTCTGCTTCCCGAGCCTACTATTTATTCCATCTATTGTACTTTTAATTTCATTTATTGAGTTCTCCATCTCTGATAAGTTTTTTTTTGTCTCTTTGTCAAGGATCTCACTGATGTCCTCCACCATTTTCTGAAGTCCATTCAGTATTTTTATGATCATTTACTTTAAATTCTCTATCAGGCATATTACTTATGTTTTGCTTAGATACCCTGCTGTGATTTTGTCCTATTCTTTCATTTGGGACATATTTCTCTATCTCCTCATTTTGTCTACCTTTCTGTGTCTGTTTCTCTGTGTTAGGAAAGTCAGCTATGTCTTCTACTCTTGAAAGTAGTAGCGTTATGAAGAAGAGGTCCTGTCGTGCCCTTCAGTTTAGTGTCCCCTGCTCACTGGAAACTGGCATTTCAGGGGAGTCTCCTATGTGTGTTGCTTGCATCCTGCTATTATGTCAGAGTCACTTTTCCTTTCAGTCCAGATGTCAGCACTGACTCCCTGACTGTTGTGGGCTGTGGTTGCTCTCTGCAATGATAGTGAGACCCACGCAGGCTGGCTCTGAGATGGCATAACCACAGAAGGGCTCAGGGAAAGGGCACTGGTGTTAGCAAAATTTGCACTGAGCTGCTGCTTCTAGGCTGGATCCCCCACAGCCTGGTTGCTGCTGGGGCATGGCTCATGGCAATGGCAGTGGCCAGGGTCTCATGGCTTCTGTGCATGCTGTGGCTGGTCAGGGCACTCACATGGTGTTAGCAAAATTTGCACTGAGCTGCTAGTCCTAGGCCAGATCTCCTGATATGCACCAGCAGCCAGGGGTACAGTGGGAGTGGTGTTAACAAAATTTGCCCTGAGCCTAAGGTGGAGGCCAGCGGACTTGGAGTTGGCAAGTCCTCAGAAGAACATGTGCATAGGACACACTGCTAGTAGGTTAGGCAGTGCTGCCTCCCACTGTGAGGCTGGGGAAGAAAATGGAGGCTGCCAGCTCCCTTTGTTCCTGATGAAGTCCCCCAACACACTCTCAAAATCAGTATAAATAGATCTCCCTCCCCTGGTGCAAACTGTCAATTCTGTGTTGCCTCTCCTCAGGCTGTTGTGTCTTTAAGGGCAGGACCTAGCTATCATTAGCCCTCCCAGCTCACCCAGTGCTGAGTCAGCTGACTTCTAAAGCTCCCAGCTTTAAGTCCCACTGGTTATACAAATTCATGGAATTCAGCCCCTCAGGTTTTCAAGGCCAGGCATTACGGGGGAATTAGTTTTCCCTGTGTGGGCTCCCTGTTGCTTCCCCTCTCCACAACTGCAGCCCCTTCCTCCTGCAGGCAGCTCCTGACCACACCATTTCTGCCCTCCCTAACCTTTTGGATGCAGCTTCTTCTCTACATTTAGTTGCAGAGTTTATTCTGCAAGTCTTTGGATCACTCTCCAGTTTATTTACTTGGATGTGAGTAAAATCTAGTTGTAAACATGGTATGAGGTGGCCGTCTTCTTCTGCCATCTTCCCACACTTCCTTGTTTTTCCCTGTTTTTCAACCCATCTATCTTCCTGTGACAATTTTTTTTTAAGTAGTCTCCACATACAACGTAGGGCTTGAACTCATGACTCTGAGATCTAAAGTCCCATGCTCCACCAACTGAGCCAGCTAGGTGCCCCGACAGATTTTTTCATTTTCACTTAAATCAGTAAGCACAGCAACTACTGTAGCAAGCAGCTGATTAACCATAAGGGCAAGGACAGATACTAAAGTCTTGTAACTTTCCCCTAGGGCTGACTCTTAGATACAGCCTTTCATACCAGAGGAAAATAATTCATTATCTGGACCTCTAAAATGCTGGGTGTAGATGGCATGTTTCATTCCCAATTCCTGTATAATTTCCTATAGTTCTTCCTTAGAGGCCCAGTGTAATGGAGGGGAGGGAGCATCCCTTTGTTAAGCCGGCTACCTTAATGCCAGCATTTATCTAATTAATCAAATTAGCTAAGTGCTAGCAATTCTCATCTATGCTAGTGGCATATAATCTTTGTCTTGAGGCAGGTTGAGCAAGTGACTGAGGCTATTTTTGACTCAACACTGGCCTGGGTCTTTGTTTGAATCAAACAACATGCCTATCGATCATTTTCCTCCTCTATGATAATGTCCACCTCATCAGAGGAGTCATTATCCCAGGGATGCCATGCTGAAGGGTTTCAATTCTCTTGAGATATAATAACTCTCCCTTTAGTGCATGATAGTCTGCACCCATGCATCTCTGCCATCAAACATGCCATAACTTTTCAGGTTTATTTTCTTAGTAATTTCTACACCCAACATGGGGCTCAACCTCATGACCCCAAGATCAAAAGTCATATGCTCTTCCAACTGAGCCAGCCAGGCGCCCCATATGCCATAATTTCTAAGCATTCCTCCTGCTGTTGGATTCTTTTGGACATAATGTCTGCACTAGAAAAACATGCAGCTCGTACATCCTTTTTCAAAGTTAACACTTCTCTAGTCTGTTCCAGTTCTTTCCTTACCTGTACTTCCATTTCCATGGCATCTCTTAATGCCTAGATCAATGGCCTAGCTACCGCTGCAATAGCTTGTTCACGTTCCCTTCTCCATTTCCTTTTCCCCACCATTTTGATAAGATATCTAACAATCCCTGGGGGCAGGGGGCGGGGGGAGAAGAGCATCTCTGTATTCATATACTAGTTCAAAATGCTCAAAAAACATGGCCAAATCTCCCCAGATGGAGGTGGCTGGCCAACCTGGGGTTTCCCCCTCAGACAACAGGCTTTCTCCAGGCACAGCCCCATCATCCATGCTTGCTTTGTTTTCAGCTTCCCCGCTGGCTTGCCAATAGTTAGAAGGTGATGAAGGGGCAGTAAATTATCCTCCAGACTGAAAAGGCACTTTGAGACTGAAAAATGAAGGTGGCCACTCCATACTGTTTATACAGTTTTATTCAGGGTAAATTACTGATGTAGGGGATTGGGTAGGCAACAATCCAGGTCCCAGGCAGCTACTCTATGCCCAGTTCAGACCTTAACCCACAGCTTTTATACGGCAAGGGACATTGCTGTGAATATCTGATGCTCCTGCCTACTTGAGGCGTTCTCCCTGCTTCTGGTAGGAGCACAATCATTTCCTCTGGGAAAGCATCTCTCCCACATTATCAGGCCATCCATGTATCTGAATGGGTTGACCACACTCTAGGCCACAGGCCAGCCCAAGCTTTCACTGTAACTCCTGAGAGAGTTGGGGTTGCATATCATATAGGATTGGATTCGACGCATGTAACAACCTTCCCCAAAGTGGCTTAACCACACAGAAATGGGGCCTGTGTGGCTCAGTCGATTGAGCCTCTGACTCTTGATCTCAGTTCAGGTCTTGATCTCAGGATTGTGGTTCATGCCCCACGCTGGGACAAAAATGGACAAGGAAAAAGAAATATCCAGTTCTAATGACATCAATTGAGAACCTAGACCCAGCCATACCTAAAAGCAAGATACCTTTAAATTGTGAGCTAAAAATTTCTCTCTCAATCTCTCACCAAATATATTTCATACCCCAAATCTCATGTATTTCATGATCCTCTAGTTTCTTCCAAATGAAATTATATGGTAAGATTTAGACATGAGGGTATATACTAACAGGAATTCAACATTAGGAAGATAATATAGTGTAGTGGTCAAATACACAAGCTTTGGCATCATGTTGCCCGAAATCAAATCCTGCCTCTACTACTTACTAGCTTGGTGACTTTGGATGAATTTAAACCTTAGATTTTTTCAACTACAAAGCAGAAATGAAAATAGTACCTAGCTCATACAGTTACTGTGAGAAGTAAATGAGATATTGTAGATGGAACAGCTGATGAAACTAAATTTTATAATGAGGAGGATATTCCGGGATAGGCAGAAGTGATTTTATTTAGCAGTGCTTTGTATGACTGAACTAGAAGGAAAGGCTGGAGAGTAGGGGCAAAGAGCAAATTGTCTCTTCTGAGCACTTATGTGCTCATAGCCACATTGTGGATTGGGAAAAGAAACCTTGAAAGAAGTGTGATCCCCACAAAAATAGGCCCTTGTCAGTCTGAGCAGGGAGAAGCAGGAGTAGGAGCCCAGATTGTGGTCACCTAATAGCATATATGTAGAGGCAGAGAAGGAGTACACTGCTTGAGTTTAAGGGGCTTAAGGGAAGCACCTGGGAAAATGCTTTGACCTATTTCTTCCCCTCCCATCTTCTACTGCATTATGCTTTTTTTCTTAAGGGCACAGAAATCACAAAGCAGAATAAATGGAAAACAGCATCCTTGACATGCCCAGCACAGAGTCTGGCAAATAATCAAGTCCTAAGGATGCTTAGACCTACAAACATATGCTTGGATCCATGCTGAGGATTTGCTCTGCAACCAGAACTATATAACACCCCAACTTAGCATCTAATATCTTGTTTCAAAGGAAACTGGAAGAGGCTAGTTGTATTACTTTAAAGAACTGCCACCCCAAAATCCCTGCCCTTTGGAATATACAGGCCTTATTATTTAGGATTAAGTTTGGTCACAAGTGACAAGAAACCTGAAATAATAGTGGCTTATTTCTTCTCATCTAAATGAGGTCTAGAGATCTGACAGTCTAGGGTAGGTATGATGGGGAGATAATCAATTTTCTGTTTTTGCTCTGCCATCCTCAATACATGCCTTCCACCTCATGGTCCAAGATAGCTACCCATTTCCAGCTATCACATCTGTACTCAATCCAGCAGGAAGGAGGAATGAGAGAAATAGGGAATGCCTCTTCATTTAGGGACATTTCTGGATTGTACACACAACTTCCATTGCATCTTGGTGGCCAGAAATAAGTCATGTGACCACACTCAGCTGCAAGGAGGAAAGCTAGAAAATGTAAACTGTTTTGGGATGGCTATGTGCTCAGGCAAAAATCTGGGTTCCATTATAAATGAAGAGGTAGATAATATATACTAAAATGGATAAGTAATGATCTCTTCCACACAGAAACATTCTGGCCAGTAAACATGTGCATCAACAATGCAAAGATGGGAGGAAGGGTGTGAGGGATGGGGGGACATGGGGCATTCAACAGGGAAAGATTCATCAAATGTTCCTTCCCTGAATTGAACATGCATTTCCTGGAATACCTTAATTACAGGCAGAAAGTAGCATTTATAGAGGGCCTACTATGTGCCCAGTACTTTCATACACATTAATGAATCCCAGAGAAGTAAAGTGACTTGCCCAAGGTCACTGAAGAAGGGGGGGAGCCAGGATTTAACTTCTAGATCTCAAGCCCTACAGTGGTTGCCACTTTACTCTTTTTTTTTTGAGGGTCAGATACCAGGAGCAAGAAAGATTCTAAGTGAATGCCAGTTATAGTACTGGGTTTACTGCTATGCTGTGAACCCCATGGGCTTTTTAACCTAAGACAGTGTTAAGACTTACACAGGCTCTAAATTCCCAGTAAGAGAGACAAGGAGACCTAGCTCCCAGGTGATGCTTTGTTTTCTGAAAGAAATAGAATTGTTGAGGGATTTCGATGCAAGTTTGGTTCCTGATTCTCTTTCCTGACCGACTAAGGGTGGGGGGGACTGAGGGTGAGGGAAGACAGGAAACAAAGGATTACCGGTGGCCCCTATTCGAAAATATCCCTTCCCACTATATAGCAATTAGAGATACATTTGTGTTAACCAGTTTTTCCTTTAAAAGGAATTACTGCCATGCCAAGCCTCATTAACAACTCAGCGTGAATTCTTTTAAACAGACAATTTACTCAGCTCTTAGCTGAGGTCCTGTAAGTGTCCAGCTAGAGTCCCTGGATTTACCAAAGGGCAAATTTATGAAGTAAATTTATTGCATTTACTGCAGTTAAAGAAGGGANTCCTAGTTCTTATGTTCCATAGATGAGAGAAATCATATGATAATTGTCTTTCTCTGCTTGACTTATTTCACTTAGCATTATCTCCTCCAGTGCCGTCCATGTTGCAGCAAATGTTGAGAATTCGTTCTTTCTGATAGCTGAGTAATATTCCATTGTATATATGGACCACAGCTTCTTAATCCAGTCATCTGTTGAAGGGCATCTCGGCTCCTTCCATGATTTGGCTATTGTGGACAATGCAGCTATGAACATTGGGGTGCATATGGCCCTTCTCTTTACTACGTCTGTATCTTTGGGGTAAACACCCAGTAGTGCAATGGCTGGGTCATAGGGTAGTTCAATTTTTAACTTTTTAAGGGACCTCCACACTGTTTTCCAGAGTGGCTGTACCAACTTGCATTCCCACCAACAATGTAGGAGGGATCCCCTTTCTCCACATCCTATCAGAAAGATCGAGTTCCNGAAAGAACGAATTCTCAACATTTGCTGCAACATGGACGGCACTGGAGGAGATAATGCTAAGTGAAATAAGTCAAGCAGAGAAAGACAATTATCATATGATTTCTCTCATCTATGGAACATAAGAACTAGGAAGATCGATAGGGGAAGAAAGGGATAAAGAAAGGGGGGGTAATCAGAAGGGGGAATGAAGCATGGGAGACTATGGACTCTGAGAAACAAACTGAGAGCTTCAGAGGGGAGGGGGGTGGGGGAATGGAATAGACTGGTGATGGGTAGTAAGGAGGGCACGTATTGCATGGTGCACTGGGTGTTATACGCAACTAATGAATCATCCGAACTTTACATCAGAAACCAGGGATGTACTGTATGGTGACTAACATAATATAATAAAAAAACATTAAAAAAAAAAAAAGACTGATTCAGCAACCAGAAGGCCGCTAATTCACTGTTAAGGGCAGGCAATATGAGGTAGTAGCAGTTGCTTTCAGACCTGGGCTGACCCTGCATGCATAGCAGGATTCCAATGCAGAACTAGCCACCAGCTCAACACAACCACTTTAACTCTGACAGCCTTGCTCAAATTGTAAATTTCATTGCATAAATAATAAATACTGCTCTTACTATAGATCCAATAGAAATAGACTTTTCTTGTTCTCTCTCTTCTCCTTGAATTTTTTTAAAAAACAAAACTTATTTTTAAAAAATGCAATGTGCTTTGTAAAGGGAAAAATATCACACAGAAGGCATTGATGTTCTCGGTAAGCAAGGGAGATACCTCAAGCAAATGAGCATTTGCTGTGAGAGGCAGAGCAGAAACAGCTCTGTGACAGCAATCCTAGCAGCTGAGTCCTGGCTTGCCACTTACTGGAAGTGTGTGTTTTAGCAGATCTTAACCTTGCTCTGCCTCTATTCCTCATTAGTAAAATGCAATCATTGTGAGTTATGAATAAATGAAAGATTCCTTTCCCTTCCTTTCCTCTTCCTGTACTGCCAAAGCATTCATGTTCACAACCCCAAATATTTATAGAGATTGCTATTATTTGCTTGCATTACAATTTCCTAACTTCAGTTAAGTCAACATGATGCAAGAGGATCAAGACCTTTTTGGTCTCGAAATCTTGTCAGACATGCCTACAGGATTCAAAATGGCAAAAGCCATATAATTCAAAAGACCTGAGAATATGGTAAGTTCAGAGTAATGTCAGGTTCAGGATACTAAATGTCAGGAGGACATCAGTAGGATATTGGGCTAGTTTAGTCACCACCCCAAGGCCTAACACATATCTTCATTATTGAATACCACAGATAGGGAGCTTCAGAGCTAATCTGATGCCATTAACATTTAACAAGATGTAAAGCTCCCCCCAATTTCTTACGCAAGATCCAGATCAAGGCAGGCCACTCCAACTCTGACCTGAGCACCAATCCTATGGGAATAAACCATCAGGAATGAGCCAGTACCAGGGCACCCTTTCACACAGGTTTCCATAAGGAGCCACTTACATGCCTACCCAAACCCACTGGTTCCACCCCCTTGAGGGAAAATTAAAAGAATAGCAAACATTGTCTAAAAGCACCAATGCAACACCCATGAAATAAATGTTGAAAAAATATCAAAAGGAACTCCAAATTATTAGCATAAGTGGGGTGCACCACGTCTCAGGCAAGCCCTGCCACATGCTCAAAGTTTGGAATTGTCCTAGCAACTGAGAACCCAGGCTGAGCCTGGAGGTACAGGGCGACTGATCCCAGCTGTAGGCAGAAGAGGCCCAAAAATTTAAGGTCAGTCAGGATCTTCCTTTTAGCATGGAGAGAGGTTTTGCAGAGTCTCTTGGTGAAAGGAAATGATCTTGGCGGCTATGGAATAGCTGAGAGTCTTTACAGTGATTCAAGGTGAGGGATTCAGAAAGTCCTGATGGTGTGAATACAAAGAAGGCAATCATAGCCGTGATTTTTCTGGATGAATTGCTGAATCTCCTTTTCTCAGAATTATACAAGCCAGAACATTATTTGGGAACTTTATTTTTAATGATAATAATTTTAAAGCTAGAATAAGCCACAGGGATAAAAGCTACAGCATAGGAAATATAATCAATGGTATTGCAGTAGTGTTGTATGGTGATAGATGGTAGCTACACTTGTGAGCATAGCAGAACATATGTTACACACAGAATCACTATGTTGTACACCTGAAACTAATGTAGCATTGTATGTCAACTGTACTCCAATATTTTTTTAAAAAGCTATATACCAATGAATTTTTGTTTGTATCTAGTAACTAACTCTTTATTCATATGTACTTTGTCTGCCTTTGTAATTATCAAAATATTTTTATGACATGCTTTTCTTAAGTTATTACAGACTTCTTTCCTTTTCTCTAGGGTCTGACGTGAGTCCAGTCCATTTTACAATCAATACCCCTAAGTAAAACATGGAAGAGGAGAAGGAAAGAGGGCGGAGAAATCTTGGTGTTCATCAGTTTGTGATTCCTGTATATACATGCCCCTGCTACCATACTCTCATCTCTCTTCCTGGGAAGAACAGGTGGGGCAGGATGATGTTTCTGCTGGTGGGACATTTTTTTAATTGAGGTGAAGCTCACATTACATAAAATTAACCATTTAAAAGTGAAAAATCAGTGGCATTTAGTAAATTTACCATGTGTGCAAACCCTACCACCATCCAGTTTCAAAACCTTTTCATCCCTCCAAAAGGAAAATCCATACCCATTAAGCAGTTACTTCTCCTTATTCCTACCCCTATACCTTAGTGACCCCTAATCTGCTTTCTGTGCTTTTGAGACCTTGCTTAGTCACTTCCTCCCTACAAATCCATGGAGATGTGCAGGCTGTAATATTGTCTTTCTGACCTCAGAGAGACCAGGATGTAGGTCACTCTGAAAACATGGTTAAACTGTGGATCTCCCGGGAGGAAATTATTCTGTTCCCTTAATAAGAAAACATAGGAATTGCATTAAGAAATCAAGTCATCATATATTTAAAGCCTCACCTAATAGATGGATCGATGGACTTCTTGTAACTCATTGGTCTCACAGCCACTACTACATGCTGGGGAAAAAAACCTTTGTATTTGTAGCAAGCCAAGGAGAAGAGAATTGGACACCTTCACAGTAGAATAAGAAGTATATATGGTTGTCTCATTTAAAAAGGAGACACTGACCCAGCAATGAATTAAATGTACATAATTAAACCTAACATTAGTGAAGGGTAATCATGATGGGGAAATACATTCCTGAAAATATTTTTAAACTTTTTTAAAAACAAAAGTAGTACTTGATATTATAAGATATAATGAACACTCTTACTATAATATAGGTAAAAGACAAGAGAAAGGAATAATCAAAGGCCACTCCCAAATTGAGTCTAGAAAATGGGAGGGTATTGGCACACATAATAGAATTAGGGCTATCCAGGAGGAGAATGAGTTTAGGGTGTAGAAAGTTGACTTTGCTTCCAAAAATGCGACTTTGAAGTAGAGGGGAAGGGTACTCAACCGAAGGCACAGAGCAGGCCAGTGATAATGTGAGGGTAAGGTCAGAGGTCAGATCTAGGGATCTGGGCCTAAGAGCCACCTACTTCCAGTGGGGAGGGGAGGGAGTTAGTATATCTGTCCAAGCAAGGTCTCTGGGAAGGCGTGTGACCAAACAGATCATATCAAACCTTGCGGAGCATCCATATTTGAGGAGAGAGAGTAAAGCCTCTGAAAGAAACAAGGAAAAATCTTGAGAAATAAAGAGGAGACACAGGATGGCTGAGAGTCCTGGAGACCAAAAAGGAGAAATGTCAGGATTGGGTGGGTAGGTGTGTTGTGCCCATATTCCTCAGAGAGGTCAGGGGAAAGATAAACAGGAAAAGATTTTGCACTGAGGACACCCCTGTGGCCTTTGAGAGGGCAACTGCCCAAGGTCTAGAGCCTGTCCCTGCAGGGCTGGAATTGAGAGTGATGAGGGAAGGGATGCAGCACATTTCGGTCTTTAGATGTCTGGTGATGAAAAAGGGAGGAAAATCCCATGGTGGTTTAAGGGAATAACAACGGAGCAAGTTTTCAAAGCAGGCTGACCCTTGTGGCAATGGGTAACACATTCAAATGGGGTTTCCTGGCTGGTGCTGGCCAAGGGTGGTGTAATCCAGCACTCTCTGGTCAGAGCTTTACACCAACAGGTATCATAGAGTCAATTCCAAAGTTCATTAGGTAGCCAGCTTGTGAAAAGAGCAAATAAACCCTTAGCAGTTTTTTTTCAAATCTCATTATCTATACAAAAATGACCTCTGGAATAGCAGATGGAACCTCTACCCCTTTTAGAAAGGAAGTGCATCAAACAAAAAGTCACTACATCAGAAGATGAACAGTTCATCCACATATTTGGAGAAGCTGGAGCCTTGACAAACACAGTTCTCATTAAAAAGTGGAGTGGAAGAAGGCTGAATATAGTGGAGATGAAGCAAATAAGATGAAAACTCCTAACTTTGTCAGGCTGAGACTGACTGGTAGTGGTGGTGGTGCCTCCCCAGTAGGGGCTTGGAGAGTCTGCAAGATGAAGAAGGGTCATGGGGCCAGTTCATAGTTCAGGGAGTGGTGTAAGAATGGGAGTAGGGATCTTTTAGGAGGATGGAATCTGGGGGGATCAGCTGTTACCAACAGCCACTGCCATGGAGTGGGGAGGGAATCTTTTACCACCACCAGTCAGAGCTTGGCGTCAGCAAGCAGTAACTCTAAAGCAAGGTCTAGTCACCTGAATTTGATGAAATAAATACTCCAGTAATATAGTAAGAATTCCATGAGGCCCTAGAAAGACACTGGGGTAATAGAAAATCCACTTAGAACTTAAGATAATTTCTGTGGCAGGGTAATTGAATGATACAGAGTGCCCATTGCTAAAAATTAGGCAGAATCCCACTTATTGGAACCAGGGAATAAGATCCAAGTAGATCACCCACCCCCACCCTAGGCTAAACAGGAAAACTAAGCTCCTAAGTAGTTCCCTGTTTAGAGACCAGATTAGTGGATTACTCTCAGATTCTGGAGTAGGTGAAGGCCTGCAGCAGGGGATGAGGGGGGAGGGATTTGGGGCCAGAATGAGGTCAGTCATTGCCAAAGCTATGTGTCCAGCTCAGCCTTGGGGATCGACTCCTATAGTGTTTGCCAACACCACCGAAGAATTCCCCAATTCTCAGGTAACACCGACTTGGTGTCCTACAAATTTAACTCAATTCTGACATTATCGACCTGGAGATATCATCAGATCCCACAAGTTAAGGGCTCAGTCCCACAAGACTGCCCCCAGGTAACTTCAGATGCCAATTACAAGTCCAGATTGTTATCTGTGCTACTGACAGACCACCTATAAAAAGGTTCCCACGACCCTCTCCTGGGTTTGATTAATTAGCTAGAGCAGCTCACAGGACTCAGAGAAATATTTTCATACATTTACCAGCATATTATAAAAGGTATTATAAAAGATATGGTGAATGGAATTTAAGAAACATAACAAATGGGGGGGGGCGCCTGGGTGGCACAGCAGTTGAGCGGCTGCCTTCCGCCCAGGGCGTGATCCCGGCATTGTGGGATAGAGCTCCACATCGGGCTCCTCTGCTATGAGCCTGCTTCTTCCTCTCCCACTCCCCCTGCTTGTGTTCCCTCTCTCACTAGCTGTCTCTATCTCTGTCAAATAAAGAAATAAAATCTAAAAAAAAAAAAAAAAAAAAAAAAAAAAAAAAAAAAAGAAACGTAACAAATGAACATGAGAGAAAGAAAAAAAAGAGAGGGAAACAAAACATAAGAGACTTAACTATAGAGAACAAACTGAGGGTTGATGGAGGGAGGTGGGCGGGGGGGACAGGCTAAATGAATGATGAGTATTAAGGAGTGCACCTGTTGTGTTGAGCACTGGATGTTATATTTAAGTGATGAATTACTAAATTCTACTCCCGAAACCAGTATTACACTATATGTTAACTACTAGAATTTAAATAAAAACTTCAAGAAAGGAATAATAAAAAATATAAGGTACAGTGAACACCCAGATGAAATGGTATACAGGAGCTTGCGTCCCTGTGGAATTAAGGTGTGCCAGCCTCCCTGCACTTGGATATGTTCACCAACCCAGCAGCTCATCAAATCTTGTCAAGAGTTTTTATAGAGCTTAATCTGAAGCATCCCCCTCTACCTTCCCCTCGCTAGAAGCCAGTGGGTGGGGCTGAAAGTTCCAACTCTCTAATCACTTGGTCTCTCTGGTGACTAGTCCCATCCTGAGGCTATCTAGGGGCCCCACCCTAAGTTACCTCATCAGCATAAACTTAGATATGCTAAAAAGGAACTTCTCATGAACAACCTTTTTTTTTTTTTTTTGTGGGCAGCAAAGCAAGGTTTATTGAGCAACAGCAAAGTGATAGTAAAAACTCCCAAGAAGGGAGGGGATCCGAAGGGGTTGCCCTTATGAATAACTTCCAAAAGAGTTTTAAAAAGTACTCTTACCATGAAAGACTATGGACTCTGGGAAACAAACTGAGGGCTTTGGTGTGTGTGGGGGAATGGGAATGGGTTAGCACTGTGATGGGTATTAAGGAGGGCAGTATTGCATGGAGCACTGGGTGTTAAACGCACACAATGAATCATGGAATACAACATCAAAAACTAATCATGTACTGTATGGTGACTAACATAACAAAAAAATAAAAGAAATACAAAAAACAAAACAAAAAAACCTACCCTCACTTAGGAATAAAACAAGAAAAAAACGCCTACTCTCACTTTGGAAATTCCAAGGGTTTTGGGAGCTTTGTGCCAGGAACCAGGGACAAAGACCAAATATATTTCTTATTAACCACAGTCCCTACATGGAATCAGAAAGGCCCACGCCACTGTGGCATTCTGGCTCATCAACATCCAGTTGGGAATCCTTGGGTCTCCAGCATCTCTGACCTTACCCCAGGGCTAGCATTCTCTTCCAGTTCTAGGCAATGGGTCAGAAGGGCAGATGCAGCGTCAGAGGAATGCTAGGCCTGGTCTGGGTATGCTCCCTCTAGCTCTGAGGAGCAATAAGCAGGTCCTAAGAGGAACTCACTTGTGCAGTGCCTGAGAGGCTCAGTTTGAAAGGCATGTGACTCTTAATCTCAGGGTTGTGAGTTCAAACCCCATGTTGGATGTATTTAATTAAATGAATAAATAAACTTAAAAAAAAAAAAAAGGAACTCACTCATGACCCCAAAGGTGACTCTCCTCCTCCAAGTCTTCTCTCTATAGAAACACCATATTAGCTTCTGACCTGAGGACAAGGACAACCAGGAGCCTGTACAATATAGGTCATATCTTCCCTTTTTAATTAAAATTTCCACTTCAGTGCAGCCTGATTTCATTCACTCCCTGCGGGGTCCTGCTCCTTTAACATTTTCATTGTCAATTACTTTATGACTCCCTTATTTGGGGCATACAGTCTTCCTTTTAACCATCAACTCTCCTATCTCCTCTAGGTTAATCAACCCAGTATGAAAGCAGACTGAGAGTCAGAAAAGCTCAAAGTCAGGAGGGGTCAGGCAGCAGTCAAAGGCTGAAGACTTCCCAGACACAGAGGCAGAGACCATGTGCTTTCAGGGGCTTCAGCAGCCAGAGGCTGTGCTCACATATTTACGTACATGCAAAAGCACATAGAGGCAGAGAAAGCCATTAGCATAGAGTTGCTGTCATCCTGGGCACTAGCTTTTTTAGAATATGGGATCTACTGCTGGGATTTTCACTTTTCTCTTACCCCATTTCATCAAATGTGGGTCTATCTGACTCTAAAAATCTGTGCTTTAACCACTCTGCATGTGCAAGAAATAGAAAGGTACTGGCCCACGTGTCCCCTACTGTCCTCTAGTAATGGACAATTTAACAGGGATTTGGAGGGAAGGACCAAGGCAGGACCCAATATAACTGGCATATGCACAATCACCTTACAGCCCAGTGCTTAGCATACAGTGGGGTTACAGTCAAAAAGTGCGTGTTGAAGGGGAAAAAGTCAAAACTATTCATATGTGGGAGATCAGAACTTGATGTCCTTTCCCTGTCTGAGCTCTGTGGATAAGATTAGAATGTGGAAGGCAGCAGAGAAAACAAACAGGGGCTGAACTACAGGGCAGTGCTGGGTCAAGATGGAGACCCGCCCTCAGTGATCTGCTTCACCGGTATCTTCTATCTCTGAGTAGATTTTTAAACTCTCTCTTCACCACTTTAAAAAGGGCACTTTTTACAGACATTCCTAACTGACTACACACATTCCTCTGGTCTCTGAATCTTTGTCCATGCTGTGCCCAGGCCACCCTTCCACCTCCATCTGTCCTATCAAAACTCTACCATTCTCTAATGCGCATCTATCACTTTATATCCTGAAAATCTATCTGTATTCTTTTTTTAAGTTGCAACAAAGAGCAGTAATTGTTACTCATGCATGATACCTTATTCTACCCCTTCCTGTGTAGCTGTGGGCAGGTTACTTAGTCTTCTGAAGACTCAATTTCCTCACCTGGAAATGGGAATATCAACAACCAAATAAATGAAAATAAATTTTCAAAAAAGAAAATACATGAAATGGTGTATGTAAAGTGCCTATCAGGGTCCTGGCATATAGTAAACTTTCAATACATGGTAATTCCCTTTTTCTATTGTTCTGCTTACCCCATTATAAGATAATTCATACCTCCTTTACCATTCAATAGAACTTTTGTGAAAATAAAATGCACACGATGTATAGTTCACCTTGTCCTCTTATTAACTTACACGTCTTCTTTCCTCTTCAGTTTACAGAGAGTTAGAGGCTTAACCTTATACGAATTATTTTACTGTCCCATCCATGGGCCCAAAGTGACACATTCAGTATCTCAAACACAGTACATGCTTTAAAAATACTTGTTTCGTTGAAAGCATGAATAATAAAGGAAGGTAAAGAAGGAAAAAACTGGGGGAAAAAAGTCTATGACAAAAATGAAATAACTGTGGTTTTTAAAAATTTAGTATTTTTTTTTAATTTTATTTTTATTTGTCAGAGAGAAAGAGAGCACAAGTAGGGGGTGCCGCAAGCAGAGGGAGAAGCAGGCTCCCTGCTGGGCAAGGAGACCCGATGTGGGATTCCATTCCAGGACCCTGGGATCATGACCTGAGCCATCAGACACTCAACTGACTTACCTACCCAGGCGTCCCTATTATGATTTTTTTCAAAGTAAACTCTACCCCCAACGTGGGGCTCGCACTCTCAAACTCAGGATCGAGAGTGGTGTGCTCCACTGACTGAGCCAGCCAGGCATCCCCACTTTTTCTAAGGAATTTAATTGCTAAGAAATTTCGAAGTTTAGGGCACTTGGGTGGCTCAGTCGGTTAAGCGGAGACTCTGTTTCTCCTTCTATCCTTCCCCCCTGTTCGTGATCTCTCTCTTACGCTCTCAAATAAATAAAATCTTAAAAAAAATTTCTAAGTTTATTTACTCTTTGCTTTACCATATGTAAAAGTGACCAGAATAGTGCCTGGCACAAGTAAATACTATATAAGCTTTTATTATTATTCCCCTCCCCTACCAAGTGTACTTCTTTTAGTGTAGGCCCTGGCAAATACTGTCAAATACTGTCCCTCGATTACTGTTCAAACTGAGATAAGCAGGAAGATCGCTGGGCTTTTGTTTCGTTGGGGGGTAAGAAAGTATGGGTGTGGGGGTCGGTGGGGGAGCAGCCCATTAGGTCTGATATAGAAAATCCTGCCTGAATGCTGCCATCTAGTGTTCGCTTCAAAAAGCTAGCAATATCCCAACAGACGACTATGCTTCCTTCTAAGTAAGGACCCTAACACTGTTTTGTTATTGGAGCCCAGATTTGGGGAAATTTTGATTACCTAAAGTACAACTTTGACAGTAATGAGGTGGTAACTGAGAAACTGGAAATTTCCCTAGAATTCTAACAGAAATGACCCCATAGTAAACTGATATAATTGCAACCAAAGTCAAAGAAATGAAATTTGGGTTATTCTGTGAATCCTTCCTACAGGTACATGTGGCTTCTGTTGGGAAGGGGAGTGAGAACACAGGTGTTTATTTGAGCACCTGTCATGTAACAGTCTCTCTAAACAGACATACTCTAATTCAGGTATCCCCAGACCCCTCTGAGTTAATATTACTCCCCCCGTTTTAAAAATAAGAAAATAGAGGCCTAGACAGTTTAACTTGCCTGCTTTTTTAAATCTAGTTGAGAAAAGAATTAGGATTTGTACCCATGTCTATCAATGTCAAGCTCTACACTTCTTCATCTATATTCCAATGTTTGTTTAAATATTTGGAAATCCCAGACAGCCCACAAACTGTGGTTAATATCCTTATAGATTTCTACTAGTGGTAGAACAGCAAACCAAAAAAAACACAAAACCCTCGGCATAGTAATGTCCTTAAAATAAATTGTACCGGGTCTCCTGGGTGGCTCAGTCAGTTAAGCGTCTGTCTTGGGCTTAGGTCCTGATCTCAGGGTCCTGGGATGGAGTCCCACATCAGCCTAATTGCTCAGCAGGGAGCCTGCTTCTCCCTCTGCCTGCCGCTCCCCCTGCTTGTGTTTTCTCTCTCTGACACATGAATAAATAAAATCTTTTTAAAAAATAAATTGTACCATTGAGACCTGAACCCAGACTTTCAAATACCTAAGTCAGAAACAACAGATGCTAAGCACAAATTGACTTAATTCAACTTTGTAAGAATTGAACCAGATGATAGTAATTTAAATGGAAAATGACAAATAAATAATAAAATACTAACCTACTAAAAGCATCCTACATTCTTGTCTATTTTTTATTTTTATTTTTTTTAAAGATTTTATTTATTTATTTGACAGAGATAGAGACAGCCAGCGAGAGAGGGAACAAGCAGGGGGAGTGGGAGAGGAAGAAGCAGGCTCATAGCGGAGGAGCCTGATGTGGGGCTCGATCCCATAACACCGGGATCACGCCCTGAGCCGAAGGCAGACACTTAACCGCTGTGCCACCCACGCGCCCCTATTTTTTATTTTTAAAAGTAATCTCTATACCCAACATGGGGCTCAAACTCAGCAGCCTGAGATCAAGAGTCAGATGCTCTACTGTCTGAGCCAGCCAGCCAGGTGCCCCTCTATATTCTTATCTTCACGAGAACTGAAACTAATCATAGGTTTCACAGTTGTAGAAATCATGGAGATGTTATTTTTAGTTACTTTTAATTAAAAAATAAGCTTGTGCTCAATGCTGAAAAGTTTTTTTTTAAAAACAAGAGGAAACAAAAAGCAACACCAATCTCTAAAATTCTTTTTTTTTTTTTTTTTAAAAAAGACTTTATTTATTTGACAGAGAGACAGCCAGCAAGAGAGGGAACACAAGCAGGTGGAGTGGGAGAGGAAGAAGCAGGCTCCCAGAAGAAGAGCCTGACATGGGACTCGATCCCAGAACTCCGGGATTACACCCTGAGCCAAAGGCAGACGCTTAACGACTGAGCCACCCAGGTGCCCTTCTAAAATTCTCTTAAATTCTGATGCGTATGTGAAGTTTTAAATCTATATTTGCGAATGTGTGCGTGAGTGCATTTCCACAATTTTTAAAGTTTTTTTTTATTTTTAAAGTAATCTCCACACCTAATGTGGGGCTGGAACTCACGATCCCGAGATCAAGAGTTGCATATTCTATGGACTGAGCCAGCCAGGTGCCCCTGTATAATTTTTAAAGTAGCAACATGCTAAACACACAGTTTGGTTGCCTTTTTTTTTAAAGTTTTTTATTTATTTACTTATTTTTAGTAAACACTGCACCCAGTGTGGGGCTCGAACTCACAACTCCACGACCAAGAGGCACATGCTGTTCTGGCTGAGCCAGCCAGGTGCCCTGGTTGCCTTTACAAAAAAAAAAAAAAAAACAACAACTTGAGATGGATTGGTAACAATTTTCCATGACAGAATTATTATTCTGTAATTTTTTAATGGCTGCATTAAGTTCCACTTTATGGATAGTCATGTTATTTAACCAGACTCAATAGTTTGGTTCAGATATTTACTATTGTAAGATAATGCAGGGGTAAACAACTATACACCTAAACCTAACATGTATCTCTGTGTTAACATTTGGAGAGAAATAAGCAGTAAAAATGGAAAGTAGCTTTAATCAACAGTCTTGAAGAAAGCACAGGGTACAAAGAGTTAACAGGAAAATAAATGATCAATTAGACTAAGCACCAAAGTTACCTGAGAATTAACCCTTTTGTCTTCAATGTTCCAAATGAAGTTGATAGAAATTGCTTTCTTGGAGGCAGGGCTGTGGCCCATCCTGTGTGCTATTATGACAAAATTGGAAGGAATCAGGGTGTAGTCTCCAGTTAAGAAGGACAAATTAAATGCTTACACAAAGGAAACTGTTAGAAAATCAAGTAGTATTTCTAGATGGGTTTGCAAACACAGGCAGAGGTAAGAATCTGAAGGAAAGATTAACCAGAGACAGCACCCTGTGAAGTCAGGGTTCTGGAATGGGGTGGACCAGTGCTGGAAACCCAGATCTGCTAAGTACAGGAATTGTGATCTTGGGCTATGCACTTAAAGTCCTTGACCTTGTTTACACATTTTCCTCATCTTGAAGGTGGAAAAAGTGATAATGCTTCTCTCTCAAAGTTGTTAAGATTAAGTGAAATGTAGCTTCCATGCAGAGTAAAGTGGATGGCATGGAGTAGATGCTCAATAACTCATAGTTATTAACCAGGGAACAGTCTTGCCCAATCAGGGGAGAGAAGGTATGGTGCTTTAGCCTCAGAGGCTGGAACTAGGTAGAGCTCAATCCAAAGGGAGGAGAAGGCCTAGGTCACAAAAGGGATGCTGGCGACCGTGGTGAGGGCCAGATAAGGAGGCTAGATCCTAGAAATCAGGATGACACCTGGGGTCCATGAAAGGCAAAGGAAGGCATGTGAGAGCACAGCTAAGTGCTAAGGACAGGAAGTAAGTCCTCAATTGGAACTCTTCTAACTCTTCCCATTTCCCTAGGAGCCCCCAAAGCTATATAGCTTTTACACAGCTCCTTTTACAAGGATTTCCCTCCTTCCCCCTCTGCCTGTTTGCCTCTGTTAAGTTTCATATTGATCAAACTTTCAAAGTTTACCATTTCCTAAAAAGTACAGCCTTATTCCACAAAGACAATATAGAGTTTTTTTTCTTGGTGGAAGTGAGAGGAATCTCAGAATTCTTCAAAAAAGCTTGGCAACTCTCTCAATCGCCTCATCACATCTTACTATCCCTACACCCCAAGCATCCTACTTTCTCAATGTTTTGTGAATATGTACACTTCTCTAGATCTTTACTATCACCACTGTAGTTCAAAATGACTTCATGATGTCAGACACCTAAAATTATCTCCAAACTGAAGTCTTCATTTCTACTTGTGCCCATGTTGATCCTCCATTTGCAGTTAGAATGATACCGTATTATAAAAACAAAAATATGATCAAATCTCTAACTTAAAAAACTTCTAATAAGAAAACTTCTAATAATGTTCCCTACTATCAGGATGAAGTCACAATTCTTTAATGTTGCCCACAACGCCTGTAAAACCTGGGCTTTGTCTCTCCAGATTCATCTTGACAACCCTCCTCTTTGTTCATAATGCTGCAATAGCACTGATTTTTTTTTGCTCCTGGAAGTCATTGAGCTTTGTTCAGCCTCAGGACCTTTGCACAGCATGTTCCCTCTGACCACAAGGCTCACTCCACAACTTTCCACCTGACTGATTCCTCCTAATACTTCAGGTCTCTAATTTGTGACTTATTCACTGACACCTATCCAAATCTTGCAAACTAGGTTAGGTCTTTCTGTTGTATACTTTCATAACATCCTGTACTTTGTCATGGCTGTACTTATCACAACCCTAATTAAATAACAGTTGTTTGGTTATTGAATATCTAGTTCTTTGGGTTGACTGTGAGGTCAATGAGATCAAGGATTTATATCTTATTATGTTCAAAGCTATAAACCAAGCATATACCACAGTTAACAGCACATAGTAGGCACTCAATAAATGATGAATGTCCATAATTATCCATATTGGCATCTTTGGTCATGTATTTGTGCATGTGACTGCTAAATATATAAAACTAGAACAAAAGAAATGTAGCTGATTGGCTGAATTCTCTTTGTGTTGGAGGTTGTTCTTTGCCTACTTATTCTCTGAGGGAGACTCACTATAGAAAATTTTCTTCAAGTTTGACCTGAAAAAGGTGGTTTATCCATACAAAAAGAGCATGTCAACTATAAAGGATAGGGGAAATCAGGCTGTTAGCAATCTCTATATCAAAATTTAACGCTAAAGGAAAATGGACCAATAGCCTACAAAGCACACAGGTAAGAAAAAAGTGTGATGCACGAATGTAACATTCAGCAAGGTGTTTTCAGATATAAAAACTGAGAGAATGAAGAAAATGAATTAAATCTCAAATTTCTATTTCCAGTTATGATAGGCTAGGTTATTAAGATCAATATATCCATAGATCATGACTATATAAACATAAATAAAAATTCCTCCAAGGCACAAAATTGCTGACAAGATTTAAGGAACTATTGCCAAAAGCTAACAGAGGGTGGAAGCCCAGAAGAGCAAATGAAGGTATAGAAGCACAAAAGCTACTCTTGCCTTGAGGACATTTCCTAGATAGGGAACATCTAGTATTGTTTGCAGTAGCTTCACTGAGCATGGAAAGAGCAGCCAAGGTACAGGGCTACCCAAGGTGAAAATGCTATTAGGTGACTCCGCCTATATTAAATTGGGACTCCACTGGCTATAACCTAAGGATAAGGGTGAACCAGTATCCAAGAACTTTAAGAATGATTGTTTTTTACATTGACTATAAAAGGAGGAAAAAAGCACCCCTTCCCATCCCATCTTTGAGATGTGGCCACTGCACAGCTGTTGCTTAGGTTTGTAGCCTGGGTTAGCAATGACTCAAGGAACCTCAACCCATGAAAACGGTCTGAGAAGGCTTCAAGGCAAACAAAACACCTTTTTGCAAGAAGCCAGAAATACTTTTTCTCACAAACAGTTTTTTAAAGATAAGAAGCAAACACACAAGGAAACTAGACACTATGGACAATATACAGCAGAAATATCAGGCAGCACAAAGGAACCAGAAAATAACTGAGACATCAGAATTATGAGACAGATTACAAAACAACTATGACTTCTATGTTTGAAGAAATAAAATAACTCAACTGCCAATTAGCAGGAAATAGGACAGAGGAACATGTTGAAATGCTCCATATATATGCAATTATATATATGCAAAATCCAAACTGGAGGAAACTGTAGTGTCAAAGGACCGAGGTCAGTCAACAAAAAAATTGTAAGTAAGAGAGAGCTTTCAATTTTGCAGATACCTTTTATCAGATTAATTTCCCTTCTATTCCTGGTTTTCCATGAGCATTCATTATGAGTGTTTAATAATTTCTTCTACATTTTTTGAGAGGACATTTTCTCCACTAACCCATTAATATCTTGAATTTGATGTTAAAACAATCTAACTTGCATATAATGTATTGCTCTTTCTATATAATACTGGAATTAGTTAACATTTTGCTTAGGGGTTTTTATATCTACGTTCATGAGCAAAAGTAGCATATAATCATTCATTAATTTGGTATCTTTGTCTGGTTTTCCTACCAGGGTTATGCTAAACCTCATGAAGCGTTGAAGTGTTCCCTGTGTCTGTCTCCCTTTTCCCATTTTGGAAGTACCCGATTAAGACAGCAAAGTTATCCTGCTAAAATGTTTGGCTTAACTTTTCAAGGAAATCAGGGTAGCCTGGAGTCTTCTTCGTGGGAAGACTTTGTACTACTCTTTTCAATTTGTTTTTAAACGATTTCAGTGTTCTATTTCCCTCCGCACGGGAAAACATGTACCTGCCCATAACTTCTTTATTCCGGGAAGCGGACGGCAGAAACCTCGCACCACAGAACTGAGGAAAACGCGCACAAAACATGTCACTTCCGGCCAGGAAGAAGTGGCGTAACCACGCAGGGCGCCGTCCGGCCTTCAGAGCCCCTTCCTGCGGAAGCGGCGTTCTGACGTCGCCACGCAGCAGAGTACCCATAGGACCGCAGCAAAGCCTATTGCATCGTGGGACATGCGTCAGTATGTCGAAGCTTAGTGCGTCAGGGCGGGCTTCTGCAGAGTACCCTGTGCGTCTGTTCCTCTTCCCTGCTCAAACATCTCTGCCCTCTATTTAGAAGGGGGGGCGTTCCCATTTGTAGGGGGCAAGAAGATGCTAGAGGATGGCGCCAGTTTAGGTGCTGCTAAAGGTAACAGAATCTAACCCGGGGCCTGAAACCAATCAGACTGACTCGCTAATTGCCATATCTCCCCCTGGTCCAACGAGGGCGAGGGTCATATGACAGCCTTCTGGCTCTGTTGTCACGTGACTGTGGCGTCGTGTGCAACTTTGGAGACTGCCAGCCTGTAGGGGGCGTATGCCGTTACCGCCTTTCTACTTTCCCGCCAGCTATGGGTCCCCCATTGTTGGCGCATGCGCAGCATACGACTGCCGCTTGCATTAAGTCTTCTAAACCCTATTTCCACCATTTCTTCCTTTGGAGTCCAGAAACGCGCCCTTCCTTGGGCTCTTGAGGAGGTTGTCCGGGAGCTGGCGCTCAAGGGTAGTTTTTCCCCCCTCCTGATGAGACTATCGCGGTCGCTAGCTCTCCCTCCGTCCCCGCCCCCAGGGTTGAAGGAAGGGTGTGACAGGCGGGGCTGTGCTGCCGGGGCTTAGGGCCTGCGTTCGGTGTTCTGTCGAGAACCGGAGCTAGCGTGGGGAGCGCGCGTGCTAGTGGTGCGTGATGAGGCTATGTCGCCGTCATCTCCCCTTTCCCTTGGGTTATCGGGAGTGAGCCTGCTTCCCACGACCGTATTCTCACACCTAGGAGAACCACAGCCCAACCTCTTTCCGCTAATGTGAATAAAAGTTGGCCTGTTTCTTAGACTTTTAGCTACCCAGTTCGGAAATACCTCGCTACTTGTACGTAATTTCCATGCTCACCCCATGGTGCTAGGACTAATCCACCGCTGCTCTCTCTAGATCCTTACTATTGTATTTAGCATCCCCCAGCGTCTCATGATACCTGATTCGATTTGACATGGTATTTTTTACCCTCTCCTGCTACTTTGTTGAAACAAATGCTTCAAAAATCTCAAAAATATTTTCTTCTAGTTACTAGTTTTACTGTTACTAGAACATATTTTCCCCCCTTGTACTGACTTGGCATTCCCAACTAAGCAAAACCTGATTCTTACAAGAGCATATATATTTTTAAAGTAATCTTCACCAAAGGTGGGGCTCAAACTGAGGACCCTGAGATCAAGAGCCACATGCTCTACAGACTGAGCCAGTCAGGCGCCCCAAGAACAAGAATATTTTTATTAGCAACAAGAAGGCCATTTCACAGTGAAATTGTTTCTGCTGCAGACATTCAACAGCGGAATTCCTGTTTCAGTAAATACAGATGAGGCTGTTTGATGATTTCAAATGTCATGAAAAAGTAATACTTTTAAGGAAATGCTTAAAAATAAATAGCTGCCTGTTTGTCTTTTACTGAAGTTTAACTTTTAGAAAACACTTTTATTATCCAGTCTAGCATATTGTGGAATGTGTTTCTACTGAATGGATGAATGGCTCCTTTATGTTTGGTTTAAATATCAAATAGGTGATTTATCTGACAGATGCTGATATTGATAGCCCTGTGCAATTGCTGTTGAGATGTCTGCAATTCAAGCCAATGTATTTTCACTCTGAGCCATGAAATAGGGGCACCTTGGTGGCTCAGTTGGTTAAGTGACTGTTGATCTCAGGTCTTGAATTCAGGGTCATTAAGTTCAAGCCCCACCTTGGGTTCTGTGCTGGGTGTAGAGGCTGCTTAAAAAACCCAAAACTGTGAAATAAGGCATTCAATACACTTCATTCCCGTCAGGAGTTACAAACAGACCTGCTTTTCCTTCATAGTTAATCAAACTTAATTCTGAGGAATTGTTCTCAAAACTTCTATTCAGGGTGGGACGCCTTGATGCCTCAGTTGGTTAGTGTCTGTGTTCTGCTCAGGTCATGATCCCAGGGTCCTGGGATGGAGTATTGCATCCGGCTTTGGTGGCTCTGGCTCTTTGCTCTGCAGGGAGCCTGTTTCCTCCCTGTTCCTGTGCTCCCCCTGCTTGTGCGCTCGCTCTCTCTCTCTATCTCACAAATAAATAAATAAAATCTTAAGAGTAAAAAAAAACTTCTATTAAGGGTAAGAGTTTTAGTGATTTTTAAAAATCCCACCTATTTTTTTTAAAGACTTTTATTTATTTTTTAAAATAATCTCTACGCCCACCTTGGGGCTCAAACTTAACAATCCTGTGATTAAGAGTCACATGCTCAACTGAGTGAGCCAGCCAGCTTCCTAAAAATCCGATCTATTTTTAACCTAAGTTTGGTAAAAGTTTTTATAGTCATACAATTAAAAAATTATAATGTAGAGAAGTATATAGTGAAAAATCTATGTCACATCCTTGCAACCTATTTGCTCAATTTCCAGTGGACCCCTTCCCAAAGACAACTAGTTGGTAGTTTATACATAGCCAAGGAAATATAAATACACTTATTTTCCTACTTTTTTTATATTATGGTCTAATATATATAATGTTCTGCATCCTGCTTTTTTCATTTAAAAAAACATTTTTTGAGATCCATAAGAGTATACAGTATCATTGCTTTTTGTATAGCTGGACAGATCCCATGGTGTAGATATATGTTGCTTTTTTTTTTAACCAGTGCCCTATCGATGGACATTTGGGATCTTTCCAGTCTTTTGTCCGTTATGAACAGTGCTGTAATGAAAAAAGTTGTTTTGCAGTTGTGCAAATTTATGACAGTATAAATTCGTAGAAGACCATTTCTCGGGGCGCCTGGGTGGCTCATTCGGTTAAGCGGTTGCTTTTGGTCATGATGCCAGGGTCCGGGGATGGAGCTCCCCATCGGGCTTTCTGCCCAGCAGGAAGCCGGCTTCTCCCTCTTCCTCTGCCTGCCACTCCCCACTTGTGCTTGCTCTCTCTGTCAAATAAATAAAATCTTACCCAAGAAGAGACCATTTCTATGTCAAAAGTTATATGCATTTGAAATTTTGATAGATAAATGCCAAACTGCCTTCTGTGAGGGTTGTACTGATTTAATTTCTACTAGCAATGTATATATATTTCCCCATAGTCTCATCAACAAAATATTAGCATACTTATTTACTGTGCTGATGTGATAAGGTTGTCATTGTATTACATAATAGTTTTAATTTTCATTTCTCTTGGAAAATGAGCATCTTATATTTAAGAGCCATTTATATTCTTTTCTGGGAACTCAGTGAAACCCTGGCACATTTTTCTATTGATTTTTTTTTATTCATTAGTTTTTAATATACGTTTTGGGGGTGACTGGGTGGCTCAGTCAGCTCAGTCAGTTGATTGTCTGCCTTGGGTTCAGGTCATGATCTCAGCGTCCTGGGATGAAGCCCTGTGTCGAACTCTCTGCCCAGCAGGGAGTCTGCTCCCTCTGTGCTCTCCTCCTGTCTCTCAAATAAATAAATAAATAAAATCTTTTGAAAATATATACATTCTGCCTCTTATTAAAAGGACCTGCAGCAGAGATAATGTATTCAATATGATTGGGAAAATTGAAAGGAAATTTTTCTGCCAAGCTTAATACATTTGCTACAATGGAGCATATTTCATTCTGAGCTTCCATTAGCTATGGAAAAAGGAAGGGGTATTTGGCAAAAGGAAACAAATGAGAGACAGAGAAAAAAACCTTTGTGGGTTCTAAAAATTCTAAAAGAACTAAAAAGCTATAAGGGGGAGTAAAAGGAATCCATTACCCTGACTTTATTTTGTTTTTTTTGCCTAGATCAAGAGAAATTCATAGGAAAATGGAAAAGCAAAAGTTCTGATGTTTTGCTTTTGATTTCGCCAAGCTAAGTCAACTCCAGGAGTCCTCCTTTCAAAAAGGTAAGAAATTTATCTCAGAAACTAACACAGTATATTGTACTCATTCTCACACTGCTAAAAAGCATCTCTAACAAGTCAGCTAAAATAAGAATGCTTACCTGCCTAGTATTTAATTCAACTGAAAATGGATACCAGAAAGTCTCTTTCTTTTTAATCAAATAAAAATAATTTAAAAATTGAGTACTTTTGGGGGCGCCTGGGTGGCACAGCGGTTAAGCGTCTGCCTTCGGCTCAGGGCGTGATCCCGGTGTTATGGGATCAAGCCCCACATCAGGCTCCTCCGCTATGAGCCTGCTTCTTCCTCTCCCACTCCCCCTGCTTGTGTTCCCTCTCTCGCTGGCTGTTTCTATCTCTGTCAAATAAATAAATAAAATCTTAAAAAAAAAAATTGAGTACTTTTGAAAGCGCTGATATTAGAAGAGGTCTGAAAATAAAGGTCCAGTAACTACCAAGGGATTAATTTAACTACATAGCTTGATACTTTATCAGTTAAAAACCTCAAGAAGAGGGGTGCCTGGGTGGCTCAGTCAGTTAAGTGTCTGATTTAAGATTCTCTCTCCCTGTCCCTCTGACCCTCCCCGCCCTTGTACGCACGTGTGCTCTTTTTCTCTCTCTCTCAAAAAATAGATGAAAGAAAGAAACCTCAAGAAGAAAAAAAAAAGTATTTGGATATTTACAAGATGGTGTAGGGACCATTTGGAACCCCAGGGTCAGTATGGAGATTATTTTAAGCTGAAGACATTTGAGAATCAATAGGTGTAGAAAGAAGCCTTCTGAGAGCTTCCTTTATCTGATTAAAAGCAGAAACTTCTGGGAAGTGAGGCTGCCAGAATTTCCCTACCCCCAGTAGAGAAACCAAGAGTAAACCATAAATCCCTTTCTCAGAGGAGTTTCATGGCCATGAAAAGGAAGGAGAGACCACTCCCATCAGCATAAATCTTCTCAGATTGTTCTTCTAAAAACCCATGTCTTTATCCTATGTAAATCTATTTATTCTTCCCATAGAAGCCATTTTCCTATAGTAAATTAGGTGTATAAGTCTCTAACTGTTCATTGAGCTAGCTTCTTCCTTTGTTAATGCCATATGTATATGAATAAACCTTTTTTTCCCCTGTTAACAGCCTTTTATCAGTTTGATTATCAGACCCCCCAGTTATGTAACTTTATGTAACTCTAAAAAGATAGAGGAAGCTTTTCCTCCCAACAGTGGTCAAAGGGACAGCAGTTTTTTCAATGAGAAAAAGAAAATGGGTGGTGGTGGGGGGAACCTCAGACATTTCCCAAAGAGAGAAAATCCAAATGGATAATAAACATTAAAAGGCTTTCAATTTCATAAATATCCAGAAAATGCGAATTTAAATCACTCCCCTGGTTGGCAAATATTAGGAACTTGACAAAGAAAAATCTGACAACCAATGCTGGCAAGAGTGATAAACGATAGGAATACATGGAACAACTTTAAATACAGTTTGACATTTTCTAAAAAAATTGAAGATATAGATACTCTCTGATCCAGCGCTTTCACTCCCAGCTATACACTGACCCTTGCTATTCAAGAGTGGACTGTAGACCAAAAACCTCAGCATTTCCCAGCAATGTATTAGAAATGTAAATTTCTGGGCTTTACCACAGACCTTATGAATTAAACGCTGCATCTTAACAGTGATACATAAGTACCTGTGCCCCTGGATCCATGGACAGGAGTGTTCCTGATAGCCCCAAACAAATAGTCCCATTATCTATGAACATGAGAAAGTATGCTATATTCATACAACAGAAAACTGTATGTTAATGAAAAGGAACAAATTACAATTAAATCCAACATGGATAAATATCACAATGTTGAGAGAAAGAAGACAAAAAAATCATAGGGTATAAGTCCATATACATAATCTTCAATACAGTTACAACCAAATTGCACTGTTTAGGTATGCACATTAAGGTAATGATACTAAAAAGGGGGGTGAGTAAAGCAAGAAAGTGATTCCAAAGAGAATCCAGGTGGAATTTATCTCCAGAGGAGAGAGATGGGTTGTGATCTTGGAGGGAGGGGAGCAGTTGGGGACTTACAGAACTGGTATATGTGTTGGATAGTGTCTAAAGGATTTCTATATTATAATTATTTAATAATTATGGTATATAATGTTCTGTGAAGTTTTCAGTGTATGTGTTATATTTTACATTAGATAAATAAATGCTGTAGACTTGTTTCCAACCAATACATGAATGACTGACAATGAGAAAAGCAAGAAGCAGGATGTAACAGCAAAGTAAATTGGCACTGAATAAACCAGAAAGAGAAAAACCAAGGTCTCCCAGTGTTTGTTCTATTTAAAATAATGTGCTCCCCCCCCACCCCCGTGTAAGGCTATCTTTATTTTTCATGAGGGAAGTTTGGGCACACAGACCTGAGGAGCAGATATGCTTTAGTGGGAGAGGTGGAGGGAAGCAGGAGAATGGCAGGAGCTTGCAGACCATGCCAGGGTGGAGGAGGTGGGGATGGTAGGGGCTGGGGAGGGATGGGGGTTTGGGGTGGTGGAAGGTGACGGTGGTATATGAACACAGGACACAGCGCTTAGAGACCGAAGAGGAGGCCATACCCCAGGAGCCCAGCTTGCCCCTCTTTCTCCTTCTCCTGGTCCTGCCCCCTGTCCACCCCTTTCTTTGCCTTTGACCCCAGACCCAGACAGGAGAAGCAGTTCGACAACCCTTTTCTGGGTCAAACATAGAGGGAAAGGGTGTCCCATGTTGGAACTGAAGATTTGGCCATAGGGCACCTAGAAAGTTAGATAAGGTGAAGAACACCCAGGAAGAAAACAGTTAACTTCAGCTATGCTTCCTGTAGCATTTGCACCTGACTGATGTTCATGGAGTGGCCTTGAAGCCTCTCATTATCGTGGCTTTGATGGAGATTGGGGAATATATTGTTTTAATCTGGAGAAAGTTCCTTTCTATGTAAAATAGATTATGCAAGATAATTAAACCTCAAATTATTGAAAATAAACTTGACTTGAAAGAAAAAATCCCAGAAATTCCTAAGAACGTGTCCAAACATTAACAGAAGAAAACAGGAGCCAAGAAATCCTTGGATTCATGGTCACTTCAGAATATGCTTCTGAATACAACTCACTATTAAGAAGGCTGGCCTTAAAATTATAACCAAGACTTTAAGAAAGTAGGCAAAGGCAGAGGACAATGAATTTAAGATGGACTTTGAGAAAGAAGTGATGAAGAAATCTGAAAAATGTTACAAATTTCTGGGAAGATGAAACATAAGAAATCACTAGAATTTATAGAACTAAAAAGGGTCATTGATTGTCCTAGTCCATTCCAGATGCCATAACAAAATACCACTGACTGGCTAGTTTAAAAACGACAGAAATTTATTTCTCACAGCTCTGGAGGTTGGGAAGTCCAAGATCCAGGTGCCAAGTGTACCTTCATGACCTAAGCACCTCCCAAAGGCCCTACCTCCAAATACCATCACATCAGGCATTAGGATTTCAACATACGAACTTTTGGGGAAGACACAAACATTCAGACCACAGCATCAATGAAGCAGAAGTCACTAAAGAGACCATCAAATGTGAGCGCTTTCAAATGTGGGGAGGACTGGGGGAAGATTCAGGCTTTGGAAAATAGAGCAGTTTCTACAGAGAGTGAAGAATTGGGACAAGTCAGCCACATTGAGCTGAATAAAACTATGAATACACATGAGAGGTCTTCAAAAGAAAAGGACGAATCTGTTGATTACAAAGAGAATGGCAAAGATAATTGGAACAATTATCTCGAGGAGGTGAATTCTGCAGATGAGGCCAAAAGTAATGAAAAACTTACGCATACACTGACATAGGCAATAGGGAATCAGGGCCCAAGCTCTGTTAAAACATGAAGACAGAAATACTTCACTAGGCAAGATAAGTAAAGTGATTCAGCTGCTCACAAATCATAGATTGTAGATAGAAGTTGAAAGACCATTGAAGGAAGTTGGAAGAGTAATCCTGTTCGTTGCAATTATTCCAAGATTACCTAGAAACAGAACCTAAAGCAGAGAATCAAGAAACTAAAAACAAATTTTATGTGCTAGGTTGAATAGCGTATCTCCCAAATTCATGTCCACCTGGAACCTGTGAGTGTGATCTTATTTGAAAATAGGGTCTTTGCAGATGCAGTCAAGCTAAGATGAGGTTATGCTGGATTAGGGCAACTGGTATCCCTCTTCTAAGAGGGAAATTTGGACAAAGACATACACAGAGGGAAGGTGTGGTCTTGTGAAGACAGAGACAAAGATTGGAGTGATGCTTTCTTATGTCAAGAGCGCCAAAACTTGCCAGCAAACACCAGAAGTTAGAAGAGGCAAGGAAGGATTCTTCCCCAGAGCCTTCAGAGGTGGTGTGGCCTTGCTGATGCCTTGATTTTGGACTTCTAGCTTCCAGAACTGTGAGAGAATAAATTTCTGTTATTTTAAGCCCCTAGTTTGTGATAATTTACTGCAAAGCCCTAGGAAACTCCTATACCCTAGGATCAGATAGCAGAATTTGAACAGGATGAGAAAGGCCGGGAACGATTAGTTGAAGAGGAAGTAAAAGAGTGAAAGCAGAGAATTCAATATCTGGAAAATTAATACAAAGCAAGAAGAGATTATAGAAAGAGAATATTGCCATTCTGTAACACAAAGTTCACTATAATTTGATCCTTGTCTATGACACTGAAAGAGCTGTTGCTGAAGAAGAAAAACATCTTCCTAAAGCAGAAATTAATTCAAGTTACCAAAATTAACATCTCACTCATAGTGCCTTCTTTAAGAGGCAGTTACACCTAGTTTCAGTTCCTGATCCTGCCATCCTTTTGTGTGACTTTGCACTTTTTAGTTAATCTTCCTAAAAAAAAGATTCCTCAAAAAATGAGTAAAATGTTCTAATTACCTAACGTTGTACAGGCACTGTAAAGCACCCATGATACAGCAGACACTCAAATTAGCTCACTTCCTTTTTTCCTTACCCCAACATAAGATGATAAAATGCTACTTAGTAAGACTTCATTGGTACTGTGCTAACAAAATGTACAGGCCTTACTCTGACATTTATGTTCCTGTCTTATTTCCCTCATGAGACTGTGGTGGTCTGAAGGGTAGAGGGTTGAACTTATCCAAATATATTTTCTAATCTCCCACCTTCAGTGACAGACTGATAACGTGCACCAAATTGTACACTGTAAACACTTGTTGAAGATACGAATGAAAGAAGAAATAGAGATGTTTTTAAAAGAAAAAGAACAAGCTGAAAAAACTTGCTGTTGTAAAGAACAACATGCTGAGGTCTTTAGAATTGATTCGGGAAGATTCCTTTCTCCCCCTGCTCTATTTTCTTCATCACCACAAAGATGAAATCACTTTGTATTTATCCTTTAAAAAGTAAAGTAAAGTATAATGGAGGGACAGGCTTACAGGTTAGGTTTTTTTGTTTTTGTTTTTGTTGTTGTTTTTTTTTCCTTAAGATTTTATTTGAGAGAGAGAGCATGAGCGGGCGGAGTGGGGGGCAGAGGGAGAAGCAGACTCCCCACTGAGCAGGGAGCCCCACCCCAATGTGGGGCTTGATGCCAGGACCCCAGAATCATGAGCTGAGTCGAAGGCAGATGCTTAACCCACTGAGCCACCCAGGCACCCCTATTTCTGTTTTTTATTTGTAATCTTTTCTCTCCAGAGGTCTCTGCAGATGCTTCATTATTTAGGTTAGTAACTGCTATCTTGATGGAAACAAGTGGGAGGGTCCCTGGGGAAGCAGGATGCTTTGAGTAAGAAAGATTCCACACTCAGAGAAGACATGGCTTAAATTTTGGTGGGGAAAAGGGGTCATTTTATACCCAGATGCTCTTATCTGAAAGCTGCCATCTAGTGTTCATTTCTAAGACTACAGCCTAACATACTAATCCTGTGGTTCTCTATACCAAGGACCATTTTTATTGACATACTATATAGTTATGCACCAGATTCTAAGACAATTTGGTTACCAAAAGGAACACAATTTTAGAAAGAAAAATATGTTTTTCAGTTGTTTTCATCACATACATATAGTACTGTCAAAACAGGACTTTGGGGGGCGCCTGGGTGGCACAGCGGTTGGGCGTCTGCCTTCGGCTCAGGGCGTGATCCCGGTGTTATGGGATCGAGCCCCACATCGGGCTCCTCTGCTGTGAGCCTGCTTCTTCCTCTCCCACTCCCCCTGCTTGTGTTCCCTCTCTCGCTGGCTGTCTCTATCTCTGTCAAATAAATAAAATAAAAATCTTTAAAAAAAAAAAACAAAAAAAAAACAGGACTTTGGAATAATTACAGTGGAAAAGTATTTCTGAAGGCAATGATCTAATACTGAATGGATGTAAAAGCAATTGAAAAAGGGAACTCAAGTTACCTTATCCATCCTTATTGTTAGTTAATGTTACCTGTAGTTTTTATTAGAAAAAGGGTGAGAAGAACCATTTATTGTATATTATCAGTGTGTTAGACTCTACAAAAGTTATCTATATAAATCTTAAAACAATCCTTTAAGTATTCTTTACTTTTTTCCCCTCATCTTTATTGAGGTATAATTGACAATGTAAATTTGAGTTAAATAGTCCTAACACTATTTTTACATATGAGAAATTGAGGAGAAGTAACTGGCCTTTTATCAAAGAGCAAGTTGACTAAAGAATCCATATCTGTCATACAGTCAGTGCTTTACCACAATGCTTAGTAAACTTTTTGAAATTCAGGGGGAAAGCTTACAAATCCCTGTAACTGCTTTTATAAACTGTTCGAAGGTCTAAACAACTGTAGAAACCACTGTAGTAAGAGGAACCTCTAAACTCCCACATTGGTCTGCAGGATTATTTCCTTGAGACAAATTGTACTTTTGAGACCTGAACCAAAATGTACAAAATTGTAAGATAAAAACACTAGGGTGTTTTTATATTGAGTTTTACAAAAAAAAATTCATAAAATACATGAGATTTTTAGAAGTATACTCTAATTGTAATACATTCAACTGAACCCCCATGTTTCATATTACATTTCCTTAAACCTTCAGCTGTTCCATATTACTTCAGGAATGCGTATTCTTGCATGGAACCAACCAAATATGCTGTGCTTCAAGATCTCAATTTTGCCTAGCATATAAACTGTACTAACCACAGTAGAGAAAACACGCAGTTAATTTTTTAAAATTGAAGCAAAAACACCATTAATTTTTAAAAATTCAGCAAAATATTAAATTTCCTAGGTTCATTATATAATGTATTTAATCAACCTTTTGAAATTTGACAGGTATTAAACACTAAACTCCCTAATTTGGAATAAATATTTTAAAGAACCAGTATGCTTCCTTAGTGAATCATTTAGCAAAGCAAAGAGAACTTGTTGATTTGACATCCATCTTTCTAAAACCTGAGTGAGCTGCTTTTCTTAGGCAGAATTATTTTTCTTGAATCCTGACAATTCTATAAGGTTTGTAATAATTGTGTGAATTTCAGGTAAACTACTGTTTCAAATAACCCCAAATTTTAGGGTGCTCAACACAAACACAAATTTTGTTTGTTGTTAACATCACAGTCTAACATGGATTGGTGGGGCCTCTGCTGCATGCGTTCATTTAAGGACGGAGGCTCCTCTGTCTAGTACTCCACCACCTTCAAGGCAGGTAAGAGTCTTTAAATCCTAGTCTCCCCCTTTAGGAGGCTTCAGGACCAAACTTTTTATCTATTCCTTGCCTGTGGCTTGTTCTTATCCACCCAGAATTAGATTTCTCTTCTTGAGCCTAAGATGTGTTTTTGTGCAGTTAACTATAAAATAATTTAATTCAGCGGCACCTGGGTGGCTCAGTCACTTAAGCTTCCACTCTTGGTTTCAGCTGGGTCATGATCTCTGGGTCGTGGGATTGAGCCCTGAGTCGCGCTCTGTGGTTAGTGCCGAGACTGCTTAAGATTCTCTCTCCCTCTTTCTCCCCCCTCCTCTGTCCCTTGCGCTGCTCACACGCACGCATTCTCTCTCAAATAAATAAATAAATAAATAAAATCTTCAAAATAATGTAAATCAGAATAGTAAGCATCAGACACAGTCACTCACACTGGCAAGTTACCTTTTTGGCTAAATAAATCCACAAATACATTCAGGCAAAATATTCAGAAACAAATTCTTCATGTTTCATACGTTTTTATGAATTGCAGCTTCATGATGTTACTTTTAAAAATGGAATGTTTGTAGACATATCTGTATATATGGATTTTAATTGATTGACAAGTTGGCAGTTGTTCTTCAGACCTTAAGTATAGATGCATACATACATATTTATTTTTAATTTAATTTAAGAAACTATAACAAGCTCTTTTATTTTTTGATTTTTTAATTTATTTTTTAGATTTTATTATTTATTTATTTATTTTTTGTGCAAAAAGGTGATTTTATTAAAGCACAGGGACAGAACCTGTGGGCAGAAAGAGCTTCCTTAATTTATTTTTCTATAAGCTCTTTTTAGAGAGGAAAAGCATATTATCTGCAATACAGAGACTACATGTTAAAACAGAGCTGCTTTCACTTACACATATTTAAATTACAGTATTTACTCGATACCTCCTGCTACACCAAGATTCTTTATTTCAAGTGCAAACAAATTCTGTGCTCCCTGGCTTTTTTTTTTTTTTTAAGATTTTATTTATTTATTTTGACAGAGAGACAGCCAGCAAGAGAGGGAACACAGCAGGGGAGTGGGAGAGGAAGAAGCGGGCTCCCAGCGGAGGAGACCGATGTGGGACTCGATGTGGGACTCGATGTGGGACTCGATCCCGGAACACCAGGAACACGCCCTGAGCCGAAGGCAGACACTTAACGACTGCGCTACCCAGGCGCCCCTGCTCCCTGGCTTTTAATTTAGGTTTCCTTTGAATAGTGTGAAATGACCTTATTTTCTTATATTTCCAGTTACTGAAAAGTTAGATTTGGGTCAGTAAAGGTGTTAAATTCATCAAAACACATTTGGAGAGCAGTCCTAAGTCCACTTAACATGAAAGATGGCTTCCATTGGAGCACAGATCTTCTATTACGGAATCGCTAGGTTCTCTGAATGCATCCTTTTTATGGTGTGCCCTCCTAATGGCTACAGGCTTTTGGTGATAATGCATCAGGTAATTAGTCCTATATAGAGGCAATTTGGTAGAAGATTGCTGCATCAAATAGTTTCTGGCATCCCCAGAAGGAAATCTGGAAGCTTGAATCAGTACAGGGTAGTTTTAAGTTAACAGCAACACTAAGGGAGTTGCTCAGGTTTATTTGGGCATTTATTTTCCCAAGGCCATGTATTTACCACAGTTATATTTGTACTACGTGGTCCATTGGGAGGATGTGGCCTGTAGTTGATGGTTATCATAGGAGCCAAATAAGGCAGTATTTACTCTTAGATCTCATTGAGAGGGGCCTGCACTTTAGTGGCCCCCACATATCACAAACACTAAACTGCTGAGACCTTTAGAAGAACGGGAAAGAGTTCTTTTCCTTCTACCCATCTTAGGTTCTCTTGCTGGAACTATGTGAATTAGACTGCTGAAAGACAGATTAACAAGAGAAAAACAAGTTTATTAATATGAGAATAGTGTATATATGTAGGAGTACTCAGAGGTGAGTAACTCAAAGGAATGGTTAGAACTTGGTCTTACATAGCATCTTTTAATTAATTAATTAATTAATTAATTAATTTTTTAATAGTCTCTATACCCAACATGGGGCTCAAACTCATGACCCTGAGATCGAGAGTTGCATGCTTTTCTGACTGAGCCAGCCAGGCATCCCATGGTGAATATAGCATCTTAACAAAAGAACAATAAATGTTTAGAGAAGTGAGAAGAGAAAGGAAAGGTCTTTGAGTTTCTAGGAGCAAATTGTGGGAGGGCAAATATGTGGGGAACTAATGGAACATAAAATTAGTAAAATTTGCTATGGAGATTCCTCTGGTGCAGTCTGTGGGCTGGTAAGGGTCTAGAGTTGGCTCTGGTAATTAACTTCTTTCTGGTGGAGAGAAGAGAGGGAACACCTTTATGAGTTTATGTACTGCTTTTAGGCAAATGGAGGGAAGAAATTTTTTTTTTATACTTCAATTCAATTGCCTTTAGCTCAAAATAATCCTGATGCCAAAATGGTATATTTTGGGGTGGTATATTCTGCTACCTGTTAGGTCTCAGGTAGATAAACACTTTAAGACATCTCTTGTTCTTTGTCCTAAAAAAAAAATGTGACTGTATCCAGGGGTGCCTGGGTGGCTCAGTCACTTAAGTGACCAACTCTTTTTTTTTTTTTTTTTAAGATTTTATTTATTTCACAGAGAGAGAGACAGCCAGCGAGAGTGGGAACACAAGCAGTGGGAGTGGGAGAGGAACAAGCAGGCTCCCAGCAGACCAGGGAGCCTGATGTAGGGCTCGATGTGGGGCTCTATCCCAGGACCCTGGGATCACACCCTGAGCCAAAGGCAGACGCTTAACGACTGAGCCACCCAGGTGCCCCTAAGTGACCCACTCTTGATTTTGGCAGAGGTCATGATCTCAGGGTAATGAGATCTAGCCCTGTGTTGGGCTCTGTGCTCAGCAGGGAGTCTTCTTGAGATTCTTTCCCTCTTCCCCTCCCTACCCTCGCTTGCTTGCTCTCTCTGCCTCTCTAAAATAAATAAATCAGTCTTTAAAAAAAGAAAAGAAAAGAAAAGAAAATGTGACTGCATCCAAATGCTCTGATGGCTCCCCAGTTGTGCAGAGCCAACATCAGAGATGGATACGGCTACAGCGAGTGGAGAGGTTTGAGTAGCAGAAGCACTTAAGTAGCACATCATAACAAGTTACATATTTTGTCAAATCCTTTCAGATAGCATGAATGCAAGGGATTCTTATATAACAATTATCGTTTCCCAGTAGTGTGCAGCATCAGCTTCTTGATTCTCTTCGTATTTCAATGAGTGGTTCCAGAATTACTCACAACTTAGTTTAGCACAGCATTTGCAACAGCAGTGAAAACATTTATGAATATTAATTCATATTATCTTTAAAGCCCTACACGTGTATGCCAAGACCTAATATACATGAAATATGCTGTTAACATTGGCAACTAGATGAAGAAAAGAAACCATTGGCAACTAGGTGGACATTGAATGCTAAAATCATGTTAATTTTATTTATTTATTTATTTATGATTTTTTATTTGTTTTAGAGAGAGAGCGCACTCAAGCAGGGGAAGGGCAGAGGGAGAGAGAATCTGAAGGAGAATCCATGCTGAGCTTGGAGCCTGAGGCAGGGCTCCATCTCACAACCAGGAGATCAGGACCTGAGCCTAAACTAAGAATCAGATGCTCAACTGACTGAGCCACCCAGGTGCCCCGTTAATTTTATTTTTATAACAATAGTTAATGAGATTTAAATACACTTTCCAAATATTAAGATTGTTCAACTTTAAATAATTTTGGCTTAAAATTTTTATATTCTTTAATTACAACATTTTTGCCTTTTGATTTTGGAAGATAATTCTGAAAATTTTAGAAGAAAAATAACATTTCAAAATGTGTGAAACTAAGTTTATGTTGTTTACTCATTGCTGTTATTACAATTACTCATGTTACCCTGCCTCCTAAGTAGAGTTAAAAGCCTGATATTGAAAAATAAAATAGAGAAAGAAAGAACCCTGATATCGTACACCTTATTAGGAGTACTCCCAATTGTGTGCTAGTGTAGGAAAAATTCAAAGTTTTGTGAGTGTGTAAACAATATTTTTGCCTTATATCCATGAGTATCATGTTCCTTTATCTTCACCGTGCCCTTCAAACCCAAGAAAACATGGGCTTAAGGACCACAGAGATTTTCAAAAAAGCTGAAATTAAAGTTTTGTAGCATTGAAATGGAGTATTTTCACCAAAGTATAATATAATTTGGAATATGAAATAGCGATTAGACTCTGCCCAAATCTGTTGACTAACTTTAAGGCTGGGCTAATCTTTCTTAGTTGGGAACACTATAGAAGAAAGTCCTACAGGGACTGGCAGTTGAGACACTGTCAAGCAGTTACGAAAGTTCATTTTACTTTTGCTGAACATTGACATGTTGTGCCACCTGCCTCTGGCAGCACAAAAGTCCTGAATTTGATGCCTCAAACGGCTGGCATTGAAGTGCAAAACCAAAGGATGTAACAAGCTGACTCTGATACAATGAATGGAACCAGAGTGCCCCTGCACTTAACAGTTTTCTCAATATCAGCACACAGTGGGCTCCAAAAATTCCCAACAAAGTTCCCTTTCAGGTTTCCCATCTGAAGGCTCCACTTGCGGGGACAGAACATTTTCCATACAGGTGCTTCCAACAGATGGCACTTACCCTCCCCTAAACTTAAAACATGGCCTTTGCTGAAGTGCCCCCTTGTAAGAGGTCCAAAAGGATATGTAAGCCCACTCTGACCTTGCCACTTTCCAGAGGCTGCAGAGAGCCCAGGGCTGAGGGCGACTTGCCACATGACACAATCTCTCCATTCCAGAGCTCCGAGGCTGGTGAGACCTACAGCTGGTAGGTTGGAGCTCACACCTCTCTGTCACTGCTCTGGAAGGCCCCATGCTCAGGTGTGGAACCCTACTACTCAGTGGGGGTGCATTGACTCAGCTGGTTCCCACCCTAGAGGAATCACACAGGTGATTAGGCATCATTTCCTATTTGTATCCCTACAGCTGTGTGAGGACTGGTCAGTCCAACAAGGAAGCAGGATGCTTTGGTGTCTATGGCTTTAGTCCAGGTGCTGCATGGAGCAAGCCTGAAGAACTTAGGTCGGACAGTTGACCAAAGTTACTTGATAGTACCTGGCCTAATGGCTCTTTCCCCAGTAAGATGCAGGGTCATGTGAGGCTCCTCAAACCCAGCAGGTCACATGAGGCCTTAAGAAGTCAGGAGCATTGGCATCCAGGTCTTTCTGGCCACATGTGGGCAATCTACAACCACCTTAGTAGAAAAAATCTCTCAAGTTGAACCCTCAGTACTATGCCACCTTTCTCGTGCTACTTTCCCTCCAAGGTCCAGACAAGCCCAAGTAACCATCCTTCCCAGCATGTAGTGCTGGTGGAGGGTCTGGAACCGGGCAGCCAGGAAGTGCCGAGACCACTGGAACACGGATGTTTCCTCTTGTGTTTGCTGTGATATGCCCATTGTCACCTTGAGTGAGTGTGGACACTGACAGCCCACCTGGGCCTGTTGGGTTTTCAGTCCCTAAGCTTGCAGCTCTCTGGAGAGCTGGAGTTGGCAGCCCTGTCTAGTAGAGTGCTGGTACATGCAGATGTCACTAGACTTCTCCCTCTCCCTCTATTCTCTCTCACTCTCTCCCTCTCAAATAAATAAATAAAATCTTAAAAAAAAGAAAAAAGAACTCTTCTTCATTTGTGGAAATTCATGGGCCTTTTTTCACCTCACCTTTCTGGTAGGCTATTTCTCAGGCTAAAGACAGTACATGCCTCTCACATGTAAAAATGGATCACCCGTTTGGCCCGGAAGACTATATTCATTAAACTGACCCCCATCTTTTTTATACCTAAGCCCTTCAGCTCAGATTGTTCTTTCCTCAAGGTCCTTGATTACCAACCCATCATAGGGCTAGAGGAACTAATCCACCTTTCCCTTTTCAAGGTAGAAGTTTCTTGGCATTCTTTCTTCAGGCTGCTTTGTTAAGACACATTTCAAAATAAGGTATAAATTTTCCTTTGATATTTATTTATCAATAGTTTTCTCTTTGCACTGCCCTGGAATCATGCATTTCTGAACCAAACAATTCATATCTGATTCTTCTATCACAAAATAGGCTTGGCATTAGCTACAACGAAGACCACCTTAAAGCCTGTGCTGTTTGAACTCTGCTGCTTGGACCTCAGCTGCTGCAGCAAGGAAGCCTAAAAAAGTCCATATGTAGGAGCCCTGAAGCCTGTGGGTAATAGCCCCAGCCAGTTGGCATCTGGTAGGTCCAAAGACTAAACAGAGATATCATGTGGCAGAAAGATGAATACCTATCACTTGTTATAGGTGATTGGTTTAGAAAGGGTTTTGCCTTATCTAGATACTTGAAGAGCCATTATACAAGGGGGCAAAGAAAAGAATGCTTAAGAAAACTATTACTAAACAATACTTAAATTTAAAAACAAAGGCCCTTTCATTCTTACATTTAAAAGTACACATTTCAAAAGTTTACATTGCTCACCAGTCTCATCCACTCATGGGTAATGGGCCTGATAAATAATCCTAAATTTACCCAGTCAGAATCATTGGCATCTGTTCCTTTAAATATACAGCTTGATATTTCATCACTTGGAAATCACAAAGAACAACACCTGGGAGTTTACAGTTGAAGTAGCAGGTTTACAGGATAATTTAGATGATGCTCAAATAGAGCTCTGTAGATTTCTTATTGCACTGTTCACCTGAGAAAGAAACTAGTTACATGAACATGAAACCCAAAATCTTGAGTTTCATAGAGTTTTCACTGGCCCAAATAAATGCATTTATTTAAGATACTATTCTTAGCACTTAATGTAATAATATGTTTTGAGTTATACAGAACATTCTTCTGAGTATCTATGGTATAGCAGTAATTTCTGATCATTTACTCCTGGAAACTCACGGGGATGAACAAACATTTTGCATGCTGTAGGATTTTTGAAAACCATCTTGGCAAAAATAAAAATAAGTGAGGTAATCATTTCACTTATATACATATGTCAAATCATTATTCTACATAGTAGAATACAATATTCTATGTTGATTATATCAATAAACCTGGGGAAAAAATAAAGGAGGGCTTTGTAGTATAGTGGGAAAACACTGTAAAGATTCTGGAACTGAAAGTCATGTACTTTTCCTAGCTAAGTGTTTAGTCTGTCTTGGCATAACTACCATGGAGATATTGTAATATAACATCAGTGAGTCATATTCCAAGAATATAGTAGCTAATGGTAAATGGAGCTGGAAGGAAGTTCCTCACAGGCAGAGATTTTTACCAAACCAATTAGAGTGACAGTGTTCTATTTTTCTAGATACATCAAAAACTATCATGATGTGGGACACCTGGGTGGCTCAGTCTATTAAGCGTCTGCCTTCGGTTTAGGTCATGATCCCAAGGTCCTGGAATTGAGTCCTGCATCAGGCTCCTCGCTCAGTGGGAGCCTGTTTCTTCCTCTGCCTGCTCTGCTCCCCCTGCTTGTGCTCTCTATGACAAATACATAAGTAAAGTCTTAAAAAAAAAACTATCATGATGTGTTGAATTTTGACAGTGATTCTTGAAGACATTTAGAAGTTAAATGCACTGGTTCTTTAATGTAATTGTAATGTGTAATATTGTGGAGTTATTGAAGAGAATCTTCTCATATCAAAAGCAGATTTTCTCCAAATCTATCTTAGTTCCTTAACAACCCTGACATCCCAATTAAAAGCAGGGAGAAAGGGGTGCCTGGGTGTCTCAGTTGGTTAAGCGTCCGACTCTTGATTTCAGCCCAGGTCATGATCAGGGTCATGGGATGGAGCCCCACATCGGGCTCTGTGCTCATTGTGGAGTTTGGTTGAGATTCTCTCTCTTCCACTCTCTCTGCCCCTCCCCCACTCGTGCTTTTTTCCCCTTCTCTCTCTCTAAATAAAATCTTTTTAAAAAAGTAATCTTTTTTTTTTTTTTTAAGATTTTTTTATTTATTTATGTGACAGAGAGACAGCCAGCGAGAGAGGGAACACAGCAGGGGAGAGGGAGAGGAAGAAGCAGGCTCCCAGCCGAGGAGCCCGATGTGGGACTCGATCCCGGAACGCCGGGATCACGCCCTGAGCTGAAGGCAGTCGCTTTTAACGACTGCGCTACCCAGGCGCCCCTAAAAAAGTAATCTTAAAAAAAAGCAAAAAAGAAAATGCACAGGTTCATTTCCTCTCCAGAGAATTAAAAGAGTTTAAAATATATCAACTAAAGGTAGAATATGAGAATTTATTACTCTAAAGTAATATTTGCATGCTAAGACACCTATCAGAGGTAGCTAACAAGCTGTCATTTAATGAGCACCTACTAGATACAGAGTGCTTTTACATGTCAGCCGGGGTTAACATTCACAATTATAAGCTAGGGAAGAGCAGAGACTGGTCATAGGCATAGTGCAGTATAACTGTTACAACTCCTTTGGAAATAATAGAAAACCCTATGCAAACTGGCTTTAAAAAAAAAGAATTTATTGGTTTACATAATGCAAAATTATTATTATTTTTTTTAAAGATTTTATTTTATTTTTATCTGACAGAGATAGAGACAGCCAGCGAGAGAGGGAACACAAGCAGGGGGAGTGGGAGAGGAAGAACCAGGCTCACAGCAGAGGAGCCTGATGTGGGGCTCGATCCCATAACGCCGGGATCACGCCCTGAGCCGAAGGCAGACGCTCAACCGCTGTGCCACCCAGGCGCCCCAATGCAAAATTATTTTTAACAAAAAATAGTTTTTAAAAATAAATGATTATTACTGTTTCACAGTATATTTTCCAGAATCCAGTGGACCTCAAAACGTGACTCTCTAATTTGCTATATTATTAGTATTATGAGTAATTGAGAAACACTTTTTTTTTTTTAAATGGCCAAAGAGTCATATGTGCTACCAACTGAGCCAGTCGGGTGCCCCAAAAGTTGTTTTTTGTTTTTTTAGAAACTTTTTTTTTTTTACAAGTAGTTAGTGACTCTGAGGTAATTTCAAAGGTAATTCATCTACATAATACATTTCAAAAGGATCACAGCTACCCTGCAATTATAGTTCATTATCAGAACTAAATGAATTATTCTATATGGCAATAATATTGTTAATTTTAATTACAATTCAAAGTTAACAGTAATTCTACTTCAGGGACATACTACAGTCGTCTGGATCACAATTTTAATTTTCTTTGGCCTACTTCAGTAGTCAAGACTGTGAAACAAGTACAATATATAATGTTATATTTCATGTAGTGTTTTATAGCTTTGAAAATGCTCCCATATTTAAAAAAACATTGTGTTTGATGTGCATAACAACTCAAGGACGTCAACACAACTGGTGTAGCACCTTTAATTTTCAGGTAAAGAAACAGAGACTCAACAATACTTTGTTGAACAATTGTAATTTATAAACATCACACACTGGTAAATAGTGGAGATGGGTCTGGAATAGGCCTCTAGCCTATTCCAGTCATTTCCCATTACACCAAGAGTAGAGAATACTACTTAAAACGGCAGACCCAGGCTCCATGTGACTTTGAGCAAATTAATCTTACCATGAGATAATTCATCTGTAAAATGGGAATAATAGCATGTACTTCACTGTGTAATACTTCACTGAAGAGAAAAGATGTTAATACTGGCAGAGCACCTAGAACAGTGTCTGGCAAATAACAAGCCTTGTATAAATGTTAGCAATTCTACCATGTCACCTTAATCCCTAATGAGATGGAGGTCTCATACACCTTATTAATAATACACCCGATTCTCTCAAGACTGCACAAAGAAGAGGTCGTGTGTGCACATAGAGAGAAGGCGGCTGCCTACAAGCCGAGAAGAGAGACCTCAGAATGAAACTGACCTTGCTGGCACCTTGATCTTAGACTTCTTAGCCTCTAGAACTGTGAGAAATAAATTTCTGTTATTTCAAAAAATAAATAGGTAGGTAGATAGATAAATAAATAATACACCCAGTTAAGTACAAAAGTGGGGCACATCTCAGAAATTTTTTAAGTTTGGGAAGAGTAGAGAGCAAACCATATTTTTTACTTCCAGTATTCCCACTATATTTTGTTTTAATTATATTCCCACAGTATCTTTTCAGCTAAGTAAACATGGCAACCTGTGTTTGCCTGGGATTGAGACCACCAAGACCCTTAGTTACTAAAGAAGCTGAGATCCAGAGGACACACCAATCAACATGAAACAATTTTAAATAAAAATGAAGCAATTAGTCTGAGCCCACATGCACTGATTAGTACATGAAGTAACCTAATGTTCTTTGCATGTAAGATGCTTGGTCAAAGCTGCGGGGAGACCCAGCTGCAGCACCGCAAACTGTTTAGTGTTTCAGCGCGGCCGCTCTCGTCCGCTGGTCTCTCTCAGACCAGAGCTAAGGCCCTTACGGTCTCTTGGGCACCTTGCACTGGGCAGAGCTTAATGCTCAGTTCCAGAAGGTGGCTCAGTCGTCCGGGACCAGGAGGCACCCGCAGTTGTAGTTATGCAGTGCAGGCCCAAGTGGGTTCAGCCTCCGTTGCTGACAAACCTCCGGCCCTTCCCCCGGGGCCTCGTCCGGGCCTCGTCCTGTAAAATCTCCAACAGCGGCCGGAAGCTCTCCGCGCTCCCGCGTTAGCGGCGCAAAGTGAAGCGATTTCGCGAACGAACGCAGCGGTGGCTGCCAAGTCCGGGGGAGGGGTTGGCAGAACCTAAGTCTTCCCACGTGCGCAGAAGGATGGAGAGGGGGCGCCGAAGGGCTCTCCGGGCCGCGGACTCCGACGCCGGGGCTCCTGCCCCCGCGGCTCCGACGTCACCGCCTCGGCCGGGAGCGGGGTAAGCTCCGTGTGGGCCCGCCCGACGGTGCTGCGTCTGTGCCCCCGCTGCCCGTCGGCTCTTCCCTCCTCTCCGAGCTTCCTCATCTTGCGAGAGCCAGACGTCCTCAGCTTTCCTAGGCCTCCAGGCCGTCAAGGAGAAGGTGGCGCTTGTCTGAGCGAAGCCGGAGGACGGAGTCGGGAGGAGGAGTGTGACTGGAACCGTCCAGGCCATGCAGGTTCACGTGGCTCCAAGTAGCCTGGGTCCGGTGCTCGCCGCGGCGGTTCACCGCGCAGCTCGACGTCCTTCTGCACCTCGCATGGGCCCCTGCGGGTCACAGGACGCGCGGAGAACGCCGGCTCCTGGGGGCTCATGCTGGAAGCGACAGCGGTCTGGCAGCCGACACTGTCCTTGCCTGTGCAACGGGCCGCTCAGCGCGTAGGTGAAGGGCTCTGGACGGGTTTGAACACGACCATACCAGATCCTGGGGGCATCGCCCCCAAGGGACTCTAGGGCGGTTTCCGCCAATGCCCTCCGCTCTGGTTGCGACTGTCATCCTCCTGGGCTGAGCTTCCAACGGACCATGACCCCTCCTGCTAGTAAGACTTTTTCTGCGCTGCTTTTTGGGTCATGGTCTGGCCCATCTCCTCAACTCTGAGAGCTTCCTGGGCCTAAGCCCTTCTTCCATTTCCTTTTCTACGAGGCGAACTTTAGGCTGATAAAAACACCTAGGCCCTTCAATATTTCAGCGGTGCAGACAATTGTGTTGTGAGGGTTGGTGCGGTTGGTAGTGTAAGTCTCGATATCCTATGAAACAAGTTAATGTCTGAATATGTTCGATAGTTTTGACAACTGTGTAGATACAGTTGTGATTGATGAGAGCCATACCACTTTTGGACTTTTGGATCCTGCAGGGCAAGGAAAATTGACAGAATAACCCCTCATCTATTCACAAACATATATTTCTAGTTTATTATTTAGTAGTCTTCTGCCCTCATTTGAAAATGTGAAAGAAAAGTGGGTCCCTAAGATAATTCTCCAGTGTCTGAAGACTCCTTGGTTGTTGGAACTGAAATTGATCTCAGAAATGTGACTCTCCATGATTGAGAAGCTTGCCGAACACACCTAGAAACCTCTCACTGCACAGACTGCGGAAGTGCTGCCCTGTGACCCGAAGGCCGTGCCATATGTGCAGTGTTCTGCATTCACACAGAAAAACCCGAAGGAGGTATCTGACAAAGCACTGTTGGCTGCCTTGTAGCCCCCAGAACTGAGGAATAGCTGCAGTCGAGTACTGCTCTCAGAGTCCCCCGGAGCACTTTCTGCACCATCAGACTAAAAGTGACATATAAGTCTAATTTAAATTTAAAATTTATTTTTGCAGGGGTGCCTGGCTGGCTCAATTGGATGAGTGTGCGACTCTTAATCTCAGGGTCGTGAGTTTGACCCCCACGTTGCGTATAGAGATTACTTAAATAAATGTTAAAAAAAAAAATAACATCTATTTTTGCAGTTGTAGGGAGATCTGCTCCATGCTGGTTCCGTCTTGACCTTACACCCTGTTTATTACTCTGTCAGCCTTACTTGACCCATTTGGCCTCCAACCTGGGGCTGCTGAGGCTAGGGAGTCTTTTTTTTTTTTTTTTTTTTTTTTTTTTTTTTTTAATTTAAGGTTAGGAAGTCTTTTTGGAAGAAAGAGCTACTTGGGCCAGGGTAAGAGTTATCATAAGACTCCGTGGGATGTATGCTCTTGTCTAAGTGGTGGACAAGACAGGGGAATGAGCCTCCTTCCCTCCTGTTGTCATACTTGTTAATAGACTGTGTATGTTGAGTTAAGTGATATGAGAAGACTCCCCAGGATCTGATAGTATATGTTTCCTGTTAGTATTTGGAGGCGTAGAGAGGTGTCTGAATAGTGTCTTAGTTGTTAGTTCATTTGTTAAAACTGAGCGGACAGCCACTTAAATCTGAAAGTAAGTGCAAACCTGTGTTTACTGGGGCAGAGTTGTTTTCTCCATGCCCCCTGATCTCTCCCTCTCTCTTACCCTGACTGCTACTGCTCTAAGAAAAGAAAGTTCCCCTTTGCAGCAGCTGACCTCCTGTGACCTGAACTCCCTGAAGAGATGACATGGTCTTTGGGCAGCTATTGTAACCCCTGAAGTGCCTGTGTTAAACTCTTTGGTTTGTGTTTCTCTAAAAAGTGTCTGAATTTAACTGATAGGGTTTGGCCCAAACATACGGTAAAGATGAAAAATCTATTACGTGAGGGCTTTCAGCCAATTCAATGTATCATTGTGAAAATATATAATTTGAATGATATGTTACTTTCTTGTAGTATGAATGCTTACAAAGTGTTAGAGAAAAATTTTTCTGATGTCCAAAGTTTCCACTGTGAAAATAATGTCTGTTGGTTGACAAATCAAAAGTTTCTGTCTCTATGATGTTAGCAGATGCTTGCCAGCAGGCGTAACTAATAACCATTACAAAATTCGGGGACTTCTTACCGTAATGTTTGGGAACTGTGTGGGTGAATTTAGCACACTGCCTTCTAGCAGTCAAAGAGAAAGTGATGCTTCTCACAAGGTAAAGGACTGTATGATTCTTATAAAGCCACCATGTTCTGTCAGACTTGTAAGTCCTGCCGGTAGTTGACCTGCTTATCTGTGGTGAAAGAGTTCATACCATTACGGCCTTTGAAACTTATCTATATTATGTTTTATTCAGTGAACAGTTCACACACCCAAGTGGTTGTAACTGATACCTCTGAATATATTGTGGGAACAGATGTGTGTGTAGAATACTTCTCTTGATTGTAAGGAATGTTCCCATTGGGGAACTGCCACAAATAAAACTAGTCGTGGGACAAGTCTATAACTAGGAGCACACCTGGATCTTTCAGCCTAGTTATGTGATACTAGTAGAGCAGTATAGGATGCCAGGTGAAGGAAGGAGAGGGGATGAGGACATCACTGTACTGACTAAGGAGCTAGTAGAAAGAGGATACATGAGGAAACCACCCAGCAGAATGTACAGACTGCCCTTCAGTTTGGGCTGCTTTGTTCTGATTTGCCTTTTGAGCTATACGTGTCAGTGATTGATGGTTATACAGACTGCCGCCTGTGGCATTGGACAGTAGTACCCACTCGGGTTTGGACACAGCATTTGCTTGACACTGCTGCCTGGGTATACTCCATTTGAGGGGCAGTTATTGGCTTGTTATTGAGTGCTGGTAGACACTAAGAAGGTAACTAAGCCACAGCAGGTGTTGTTTATATTCTGACATGCCCATTCTGGAACGAGGTAAAAATGAAAATACCAACAAAGTGAGTATTGCCTAGCAAACATGTATTATAAAATGGAAATGGTATCTCTAGGAAAGAAGTAAACTGGGTGTATTCGTTTCCTGTTGCTGCTAACAAATTACCCCAAATTTAGTGGCTTAAAGCAACACAAATTTAGTGGCTTAAAGCAACACAAATTTATTGGCTTATAGTTCTGAAAGCCCGAAGTCCGAAATGGATTTCAGTAGGCTGAAATCAAGGTGTTGGTAGAGCTGCACTCCCTCCAGAGGTTCTAAGGAAGAATCTGTTGCCTTGCTTTTTCCAGTTTTTGGAGGGTGTCCTCATTCCTTGGCTCATGACCCCTTCCTCACATCATTCCAACCTCTTGCTTCCATCATCATCATATCTCTTACTTCCTCTTCTGGTCGAATCTCCTTCTGGCCTCTTTATAAGGATACCTGTGATTACATTTAGGGCCCACACAGATAATCTGGGATAATCCTTCCACTTAGATCCAAGCAAGCTGGATCTCCTGAGGGTTTTTGGCTATGCCAACGAAAGTGAGGGGAAATAGGTACTTTTTTGTTTTTTGTTCTCTCCTCCAGGTGGGAGGAGAGAATTACCAAAGGTGAGCCTAGGTGGGACAAAAATATTAAAAGTTTATATTGGTATTTCCTCCAAGTGGGAGAAAAAAAATGTTAGATCAGTTCCTAGGGGTGCAGCAAAGCAAACCAGAGGGGGAAAAGGAAAAAACAACTCCAGCTATTTCTTCAGCTTAGTTGCCATCACTGCTATGTCAGCCACAACCCTCACCCTCATTCCAGCTGATTCTTCCTTTGTAGCTGTAATGTTAACCCTGTAAATGTTAAATTCACTGGTAGAGGGTTGGAAAAAAATTCCACTGAAAAGGGTGGGGGGCAGATTTTTAAAAATGTAGCTTTGTGTTTTGTGGCTGTTGCATCTGAGTGTAGGATAAAAACTGATGTAACGTATTATATGCTTATAATTTCATAAATACTAGAGGGGTCATCCCATTCAGGGAAAGCTGCAAAGAAAAAGTGTTAGTAGGACACACAAATAATTCCTTTTTGCCACTGCTGGGTAGGTTGACATTTAAAATTTTTGAGTATTAAAACCAAAACAAATCTCTGTAAGTGATGATATTTACTGTATTTTTTACCTATTGGAACCTCTGGAAAAAAGGAAACAGCATGAAAAGGGAGGGACTCTCCAAATGGAAATACACTTACAGAGTTTTACAAAGCAGATTTTAGATGCTAATGAGCTTTTGTCAAATCAGATGCCTGACTCATAAAGGCTGATGCTTTTCCAAAGTGATGTGCGTATCTTTAAGTGAGTCTATTTGTACTCTAAGCCTGATGAAGATGAAAAGGGTGTTAACAAAGCCTTGCTTGTCCGTTAGACTTGGAACATAGCAGTTTGGCCTTGCAGCGTCTCAGCTTTGCTACTGCTGAAGAAAAGCCACTGGCCCTTTTGGAATCCTAATGCTAATTGCCTAGACCTGACTCTAAGCTGAAACCTGATACTCCTGGTATGGGCTGTTTTAACCTCAGCCCCAGCTTTGCCAAAGTAAAATCTGACAAAGTTGCTCCACTTAAACCCCAAACTCTGGGACAGCTGCAGATTCAGGATGAAATTGTGGAAATATCTTGGATGCTGGCTGGACCATCTGGGTTATAAACACCCAAAGAAAATGGCTTTTTTCTGATGGGACCATCTGAAATTGAGCTACTGGATTGGCGACATATCTCTGATACAGAGACTGGATTGTGATCCTAATTTATGATTACTATAAAAAATGCAAGTTCGAGAAGGGTGCGTCATACGGAGTGTGACCCCTTTACCCATTACTGACAAATGAAACCCTGGACCCCACCTTAGGACTGTTTCACTGCTGTTGACTTGTTTTTGGCTTTCCAGATTAGTTACATTTTGCAAGAGTGATCTGGTAGCCTGACTCACCTTTCTTCTGGTACATACACCTTAGTTAGGTGGTTCATTTATTAAATGCAGCTGTCTCTAGAAAGGGATTGATCTTTCCTAGGCTGCTCCTTAGATAAATGATCAGGACAAAAGGAATGAGAGGTTATGTAAACTCATGAAAAAAATTATTTAATTAAAAATTTCATTCTAGGGGTGCCTGGGTCATTAAGCTGTCTGCCTTCGTCTCAGGATGTGATCCCAGAGTCCTGGGATCGAGTCCTGCATCGGGCTCCCTGCTCTGCTGGGAGCCTGCTTCTCCCTCTCCCACTCCCCCTGCTTGTGTTCCCTCTCTCTCTGGGTGTCTCTCTCTCTCTGTCAAATAAATAAAATCTTTAAAAAAAAATAAAAAAATAAAAATTTCATTCAAGACAATTCTGAATAAGATGTCTTTCCGGTTCTTTCTAGTGAAATTATATAAAAATGATTTTATGAAAATGCTTTTGTGTCTCTTGCATACAACCCTTCCAGATGAAAGGTCTAGAGGAGAGTAGGGGATGATCAAAAAAATGTTATGTTATGATTGCTGAAAAGGACACACATAGTTTGTAATGATGGAGGAAAAAATAAAATCCTAGCACCTGGGGTGTGGGGAGGGGGAAGGGCATTAATGATCTCTGTTTTTCAGAAGTGTTCTGCAAGCTTAGCCCTCTTCCTAAGGGAAAACTCACTGTGTGCCTTTTCAAGCTGTGAGCACTTTGAATTCTAACTTGTTGATCTTAACTTCAAACCTGCCCATCATTGACCATGAGATGGCAGGGGATGATCCCAACACCAGCATTTTCCATCAAAACACCCGACAATGTCCACACAGTTGAACTGGTGTTACAGACACGTGAAACTGTTCGGAACTGACTGCCTCAGGAAGTCCCTCTGAAACCATGGACTGAACTGTATTGTTTGGACTAGACTGAGAACCTAGGGTGGGAGGCTGCATTGGGAGCCCTATTAACCTGTACTGCCTGACTAATGTTTGTCCTGCTTGGCATGCCCCAAGAGTTGAAAACTCTTTTGTTTCCGTGCATACCACATGCACCCTCTGGAACTGTACTTCTTGTCTGTGTGCTCTTGCCTGTCATGACACTGCCTCAGCCCTGGAAGACTTTCAGGTCAGCTTCAATTTACTGGCTATGTCTGAATTGATGCCTTGGGAAAAGTAAAAAAAAAAGATTAAAACAGAAATTTAGAATGAAGCCATTTGGCTTTCTCAGACAGATCAATATATGGTTAATGGAATTTATTTTAACTGGTTAAGTAAAGGACTCCTAAATTTAGGGCATAATTGAGATCAATATTGCAGGTTGCTCTTGAGGTCCTACTGATAACAGTTTTGCTATGAAGATGCCTTGGCAAAGGGCCAGAAGCTTGCTTATTCTTAGAAAGACCTGCTTACGAGGTTGGCCTTTGGGTGGATGTCTGAAAACTGATTGGGGAGGGTTCCCACCATTTGCAGGGCTGATAAGAGTGACTCGTTGTACATAAACTGTGCAACCAATGTGGTTTATGCTTTCCTTCTGGGAGTCTGGAATTTTGGTATGTGTTAGGCAGGGTGCCTACATGACTAGCCCCGATAAAAACCTTGGGCACAGAGTCTCTGATGAGCTTCCCTAGTAGACAACGTTTCACATGTGTTGTCACAACTTGCTGACGCAGGAAATAAGCATGTGCTATGTGACTGTACTGGGAGAGGACTCTCGGAAGCTTGTGCCTGCTTTCCTCCAGACTTTGCCCCATGTGCCTTTTCCATTTGCTGACTTTGTTTTGTATCCTTGCACTGTAATAAAGCTTAGCTGTGAGTACAACTAACCAAATGCTGAGTGTTTCCCAACCTCCTAATGAATCATTGAACCTAGTGGGTGATTTTGGTTCCCCCTACCTACATAGGATTGTACCGTGGTGTTGTAGCTGCACGGCTCTAAAGAAAACGAATGAAAACTCTTCATGGATAAGGGAACTCTGCTCATTGGGTATAGATGTGAGGTGTGGTACTTGCTCTAAAAATGCCTCCCAAATGTTACATTTTCATTAACTCATGACATTAGTCAATAAGCTAGCAGTGTAGTCTGCGACACGGCAGCAGGAAAATTGAATGATCAAGTCTCAGGCTTTGTGGGGACAAACATCATGCAGAAGATTGCACAAGACCCATGCCCTCTCTTCATAACCCATGTGGATGCCTATGGGAAGGGACCGTTAGAGGATAAACATAAATGGAATCAACAAACTGATTTGAGCTGAACCTCCCAAGTAAGGACTCTGGCCACCTGGATTCACGATCACACAGGACATGGCAATCCATCTACAAGTTAGGACTGGGCCTGAAAATAAAGTCTAGTGGTTCTAGCACCTGAGACCAAGGAAGCCTGACACACATGTCCAAACTGCTAACTACACACTCAGGTAGCAAATGGAACTCATGGACACATTTTCTTGGGCACTGGTCTTGGTAAATGAACTATGTAATTAACTCTTTCTCTCTCTCTCTTTTTTTCCCTTCCAGGTGTACCTTCTGGGAAACTGGGCTACTGGGATTTGTGAATAGCAACGAAGAGCCAGAGTCTAACTTGGTGTTTTGTTCCGTTTTGCTGCCAAGCTAAGTTTGCTGGATTTGAGCTTTTGGATGATGATAATGATCATGGGTATGACATGACAACTCTAAAGTGCTCCTATCTGGTCTAGAAGATGGGAGATATTCTAGGTTATTAAATGGTAGACAATAAAGAAACTGCTGAGCCACCTAGAAATGAGCCTGGGCATATGTATGGTATAAGTAAGATGTGGGGGGCACTGGTAAAAGGATGACATTATTGCTGTGGGGACTAATACTGAGCATATGGCTATAGCAGCACAGCAATAGTCTTGGCTGCTGGGAAGGGTTGGGGGTTGGTGAGGGACAATTAATCTCCCTCAGCTCTTATCTACAGAGCATCTGGCTGATTTAATGCAGACTGTCAGTGCCACCCTCAACTTGACTGATGGCCAATGGGGAATCTTAATCTAAGAACTTTCATAATTCTCCCAGTAGCTGCTGACTCCAGGAGTTAACAGCCTGCACTCAAGACAACAGAACAAGATCAACTTTCTGGACATTGACATGATTTCCTTTAGCCTCATCCTATTACACTATTGCACCTGCTCTAGTTTAACTCGTTATTGAATCTACATTGCCTATTAGGATATCTGATGGGGATGGCCTTTGTTGTAAAAAGAGTTCTTGGTTGGTGATGTGAAAGGTTAGGGGGTAGAGTTGTATGGAAACTGCTGTGTGCAAGTGTCCTTCCATATGTGCAAGTGTCCTTCCATATATTCATATACACAAGGCCATAGACAAGGCTTATGCTCAATTCATTTAAATTTTGGTAAAGTGCCCCATACTCCTCTCAGAACAGGAGAGAATGGCAGGCTTGTGAGGAACACGGCCATTTCTTCCCTACCTCTTTATCTTCCCTTGAGGCTATCGTGAGACAATTTCTCATTGCCTTCCAAGTTCTGGTGAGATGTAAGGGTTTCTGCCTCGAAATCCCCCAATATCCCCTACTGTAGGGTACAGATGTATGCTCTCATACTCCCAACTGCTGAGTATGAAATTGGCTCCTCAGAGAGTTCCCCATTGCCCATGTTGCATTGTTATCTAACCTCTTTTGTTTTGGTGCTGAGGGGTGCAGCAAGGGACATAGGGAGCTGGCACCTTTGCTGATCTTACCTATTGCTATGTGTAAGAAATAAACCACTTCATCTAAAAAGGGTTCATTGTTTCTTTACCAGTTGAATCCCCCTGCCTAGCTTGGCAGCAATTACGACAAATGCTCTGTACCCACCCATATGCGCTTGTGTGAGAAAAGGCCCAAGGTCCCTAAGTATGGTCTCCTTCCTCCTCCCAACTCAGTTTAAATACTAGTTAAATTTGAGTAATTCTGTCAGAAAAGTGATCAGAATTAGTTTTGGTTTTTATTTCTTTATTTTTTATTTTATTTTATTTTTTAAAAAGATTTTATTTATTTATTTGACAGAGAGAGAGACAGCCAGCGAGAGAGGGAACACAAGCAGGGGGAGTGGGAGAGGAAGAAGCAGGCTCCCAGTGGAGGAGCCTGATGTGGGGCTCGATCCCAGTACGCTGGGATCACACCCTGAGCCGAAGGCAGATGCTTAACGACTGTGCCACCCAGGTGCCCCTAGTTTTGGTTTTTATTGCTACAAAATTTTTTTTTGTTTAAAAGTAAGGCATGCTCATAATGACTTTTCAACAGACTAATTCTAGGCTCCAATTTTTGAAGCTACTGACTGGTTCCTGTCTGGAGAATAATTTGGGACATCTTAGTGTTTAATTTTTCTCTTTTGGCTGTGTGTGTGTGTTGTTTTGTTGTTGTTTTTAAATCTTGTTTTTTCATCATTAACCAGTGAGCAGCTTTTGAGCAGACGACAGATTGATTCCATTTCCTAGATTTAGTTTAGAAAACATAGGCCTCACTTGATGCCCTTAGGAATAAGTATTGTAAATGCCTCATTTAACAACATATGCTGTTGGGGCCCCTGAGTGGCTCAGTCAGTTAAGCATCAGAGTCTTGGTTTCAGCTCAGGTCATGATCTCAGGGTCTTGAGATTGAGTCCCTCATTGCCTCTGAGCTCAGTGAGGAGCCTGCTGGAGTTTTCTCTCTCTCTCCTTCTGCCCCTTCCCGCACACACTCTCTCTCTAAAGTAAATAACTAAATCTTAAAAAAAAAAAAAAAAACATACGCTACTTTTTGAATTCGCCTTTTCTCTCTACCCTTGAATAGGTCCAGTATTTGATGAATCTCCTGAAAGTGAGTGGAACCTGACTCGTTCATCTTTTCTAGGATATAATGCATATGTCATTGTGACTTTTAAGGTAATTTGTTTGCTATTTTGCTATTTCCTTATTTCTTTGAAGTTAATTTCTAACTTTCAAATTGATAATGAAGAAAAATATTAACCTTTTAAAACATACCAAATGAATTGAGGGTTTTTTTTTTCTTTTAAGTTTTATTTATTTAAGTAATCTCTACACTCAACTTGGGGCCCAAACTCATGACCCTGAGACCAAGACTCATACACTCCTGAGTCAGCCAGGTGCCCCACATGAATTGAGTTTGTAACTTAAAAAAGTTTTTCCTTGTCAAAAAAAAAGTAGATGTAGCAACCATTTTATACTTCCTGTATGAAAGTTGTATGTATATATTTGTATATTAATTAAAATTCTGGGAGAACACACAAGAAACTTGTAATAGAGGTGAGGTAATTGATTGGTGAGGTTAGAGTGGGAACTGGGTACATGTAACAAGACTATAGAGTTCATTGGAAACAACCAGACTGGACATTGTCCATATATATCATTTTATAGTTTTAGTATTTAACATAATACCTGTTGAATACTTAATTTAAAAGTAAAATAGATTATATTATTTTTTATAATTTGATAAATGTATCTCTTAGAAAGTTTTGAGAATGATTTCTTTATGATGGCTCATCTAAATAAGTTTGTAGGATGGCATTCTAGTTAATTAGGAAGGCATCAGATCAATTTACAATAAGTGTAAGTAATGTAATGTGAACTGGGCCCTAACTGAATACATTGATCTTTGGTCCAGAGATAAAACCTGGAAAGAAATACATCACCCTGAATTGAAGACCCAAGAATAGCTTGGTCGTGAGGACTAGGGCAGAGTGAGGGGTAGGTGGCAAGGTTAGAGAGGCAAGGTCAGGAGTGGCCTCTTGTTTATGGCCTGTGAGGGTAGAAGTGGTTCTTTGAAGCACCAGCTATAGACTGCAAAGTCATCCCACCCTGTAGACATTTCCTTCTGCCTAAACCCTATGGATATTAGACTCTTACCCAAGAACAAGGAGCAGGTACCTTCACACTGTGAGTTACAGTTTCCATTTGAAATTAATACATATACTTCAGCGTGGCCTGACTTAAAAGTGATATGAAATTAAATTATGCATGTAATTTACCTGCCAGAAAATTATTCCTTAATATATGTCACTTCCTTCCCACTCATCCCAGAATGAGATTATCCTCTCTTTTACATCTGATAAAATTCCACATGTCTCCATTTCTACCTGCACTGTGGTATTTCTGTGGTCTTATTTTCCCCTTAAGATTATAGTGCCTTTGGGGTGCCTGGATGTCTCAGTCAGTTAAATGTCTGCCTTTGGCTGAGGTCATGGTCCCAGCGTCCTGGGATCAAGCCCCTGCTTCCAGCTCCCTGCTCAGCGGGGAGTTTGTCCCTCTCTCTGCCCCCCTCGTGTGCTCTCTCTCTTGTGCGCTCTCTCTCTCAAATAAAGAAATAAAATCTTAAAAAAACAAAAAGACGGGGTGCCTGGGTGGCACAGCGGTTAAGTGTCTGCCTTCGGCTCAGGGCGTGATCCCGGCGTTGTGGGATCGAGCCCCACATCAGGCTCCTCCATTGGGAGCCTGCTTCTTCCTCTCCTACTCCCCCTGCTTGTGTTCCCTCTCTCACTGGCTGTCTCTATCTCTGTCAAATAAATAAAATCTTTAAAAACAAACAAACAAACAAACAAACAAAAAAACAAAAAGACTATGGTGTCCTTAAGGAGAGAGGGTTGCTTAGAATGCATGACCCATTCCCCATCCACCTCCCTCACTCCCCATTTACACAAAGTTCTTTGTACACAGTGTGTTCTTGTTAAAGACTTAATTGAAAACATGGTTAAAATAAAAAAGAGGAAGAAACAATGAAAAGATAAATATGGTTGTATTAAAAAATTGATTGAAGTCATAAAAATGATTCAGAAAGATTCCAAATTAATATATCCTCTCTCCCAAATTGCAGTGATAAAATACAGCATATTGCTTTAAAAAAATATATAATTTGTTTATTATATTTGTATTATTTGTATTATTGTTTCAGGGGTACAGGTATGTGATTCATCAGTCTTACACAATACACAGCACTCACCACAACACATACCGTCCCCAGTGTCCATCACCCAGCCACCCCATCTCTTCCACCCCCCATCCGCTCCAGCAACCCTCAGTTTGTTTCCTGAGATTAAGAGTCTCTTATAGTTTGTCTCCCTCTCCGGTTTCTTCTTATTTCATTTTTTTCCTCTTTTCCCCTATGATCCTCTGCCTTGTTTCTCAAATTTCACATATCAGTGAGATCATATGATACTTGTCTTTCTTTGATTGACTTATTTCACATAGCATAATACCCTCTAGTTCCATCCATGTCATTGCAAATAGCAAAATTTCATTTTTGATGTCTGCATAATATTCCATTTGTGTGTGTGTGTGTGTGTGTGTGTGTGTATACCACTTCTTCTTTATCCACTCATTGGTCGATGGACATCTGTGATCTTTTCATAGTTTTCTATGGTGGATACTGCTACTATAAACAGGGGGTGCAGGTGCCCCTTTGGATTACTACATTTGTATCTTTGGGGTAAATACCCAGTAGATCAATTGCTGGGTTTTAGGGTAGGTCTATTTTCGACTCTCTGAGGAAACTCCGTACTGTTTTCCAGAGTGGCTGCACTTCTTGCATTTCTACCAAAAGCGTAAGAGGGTTCCCCTTTCTCTCCATCCTCACTAACATCTGTTGTTTCCTGACTTAATTTTAGCCATTCTGACTGGTGTGAGGTGGTACCTCATTGTGGTTTTGATTTGTATTTCCCTGATGCCAAGTGATGTTGAGCACTTTTACATGTATCTGTTGGCCATTTGGATGTCTTCTTTGCAGAATGTCTGTTCACGTCTTCTGTCCATTTCTTCACTGGATTGTTTGGTCCTTGGGTGTTGAGTTTGATAAGTTCTTTATGAATTTTGGATACTAGCCCTTTATCTGATGTGTCATTTGCAAATATCTTCTCCCATTCTGTCGGTGGTCTTTTGGTTTCGTTGACTGTTTCCTTTACTGTGCAAAAGCTTTTTATCTTGATGAAGTCCCAATAGTTCATTTTAGCCCCAGCTTCTCTTGCCTTTAGTGATGTGCCTAGGAAGAAGTTTCTGTGGCCGAGGTTGAAGAGGTTGCTGCCTGTGTTCTCCTCAAGGATTTTGATGGATTCCAGGCTCACATTTAGCTCTTTCATTCATTTTTTTTTTTTTGGTTGGGTATTTCTTTCTTTTTTTTTTTTAAATTTTATTTTATTATATTATGTTAATCACCATACAGTACATCCCCAGATTCCGATGTAAAGTTTGATGCTTCATTAGTTGCGTATAACACCCAGTGCACCATGCAATACGTGCCCTCCTTACTACCCATCACCAGTCTATCCCATTCCCCCACCCCC